>NW_020172369.1:6149455-6167449 GCF_003031525.2 Neophocaena asiaeorientalis asiaeorientalis | reverse complement strand
TATATATATATATTCTTTTTCAGTTTAACATTTTCACACTACTATATATAAAATAGATAACCAATAAGGACCTACTGAATAGCCCGGGGAACTCTATTTTGTAATAACCTATAAGGGAAAAGAATCTGAAGAAGAATCTAAACGTTCTCAGCTCTTGATATCAAGGGAACCTTGGAAGAGTGCTGTCCTCAGTATACACAAGCGAGGGCCTGACTCCTGGACTCTGCCCGCTGGAGTTCAAATACCGCCCCCAGAAAGTACCAGCCGAATAATATTAAACTTAACCTCTTTATGACTAATTTTTAAAATCTATAAAATGAGGATAATAATAGAATCACTTGAATGATTTTTCTGAGGATTAAGTTAGAAAATATATGGAAAGAGCTTAGCATGGTGCCTGATACATAGGATATAGTCCATAAATGTCACTTATTTTCATAGGATTTGATTGAGCTATGAATAACTTAAAAGCCAAAATTATTAATGGCTTAAGCACAGAAATGTTTGGTTTTCTCTCATGCAATTAAAGTCCAGAGGTAGTCAATCCAGAGCATAACTGGAGTAGCAGTTCCTCAAACATCAAGGACCAGATCCTTCTCTCTTTTTGCTTCACCACCCCTAGCTTGTCGCCTGGCCTGAAGATCCAGGAGGGTGCTGGAGCTCCAGCCATCACATCCACAAGCAAAAAGCAGAAGAGGCATAGAAGACTGCACCTCTACCTTTATTTTCAAAAATCCTGCACAGCACTTCTGGTTCCAGCACCTTGAACAGAGTTTAGTCCCATGATGACGCCTAGCTAAAGTGGAAGCTTAAGACGGGGCGTATTGTTGTCCTGCATAAAAATTGAGATCCCGTTAATAAAGAAGGAGAGAAGGAATGGTGTGATTGACGTGCAGTCATCTTTGCCTCAGATATAATTGTCATTGATGATGTTGTTGTTATTACAGAAGACAGGACTCTGGGAAAGGGGAGTGGGTGGGAGCCAGAGACCCTGAGGGTCACCACCATCACAGGGGATGAGTGCGATTACAGGAACAAGAAGAATCCTGAAGGAGTGACAGGAACAGACGTCCCAGAATCCGCTAGTACTAGTTACCTCCATGGACCTCCATGTTTTCAACAAGCCCTCTCCCCCCACCCAAATCTAATTCAGTAGATTGAGATCGGCCCAGATAATCTCTGTTTTTACCAAGCACCGCAGGTGACTGATGCAGCTGGCCCGTGTACCAGTCTGTTTCATGGGTGGGTTATGTCTCCGTTGGACGTACTTGTAGGATTTCTGCTTCTATAGAGGTTCAATGTTATGGCTGACCCTGGGCCATGGGAAGGGGAAGGGGAGTGGTTATAGAAGATTCTGACATTTCTACCCCTCTCAACATTCACTTAGAGATCCAATGTTTTAACTGAATTAGAATATACATATGCACCATGTTATTCAATTTCAAAATAGCTTGATCTAATTAAATTGCTCAGTGTCCAACATAAACCAGCAAGAACGTATAAATACCTTAATTAATGTAAAGATGTGTTTCCTTCACAGCCATTGACTGTGTCATGTCTAGAAACCACGTGGTTAGAGATGGGGCAGAAGAGCGGTTTCACAGTTGCAGATCAGCAGCCCGAGTTCTTTGTCTTTGGAAGAGAGCCAAGCTCCATATCGACAGAAAAATGAAAGTCAGTTCCACCCACAGGAAATATCATTGAAAATCAGTGTTGACAATGAGGACCAGAGTTTATCTCCCACCCACTCTCTTTGATTGCTGGACCGGTCTGCTGCTTTTTTTTTTTTTTTTAATTGAGGTATAGCTGTTTTACAATGTTGTGTTAGTTTCTACTGTACAGAGAAGTGGAGTTCCCCGTGCTATACAGCAGGTTCTCATTAGTTATCTATTTTATACATATTAGTGTATATATGTCAATCCCAATCTCCCAGTTCATCCCACCACCACCCCAGTCTGCTGCTCTTAAACAAGCTTCCTGGGTAAAGGGGTAAAGGCCCAAAGGCTGCCACCTGCTTGGTTGTTCTCTGATCAGCTTCACAAGCAGCCTCCCTTTCAGTGACTGGTCTCTCCCTCCTTACCTGAGTCCTTTGCCCCAAGCCCCATATCACTCTCCTCTCATCTTCCTAAAGCAGCAATTAACAACTTTGCCTGTATTTTATTTTTGAATCGCGTGGAGGATTTTTTTAAATACTAATGCCACCTCGAGAGCTTCTGATTTAACTGGTCTGGGTGTGGATTGACCATTGGGAGTTTCTCAGTCTCCCCAGGTGACTCTTGCAAAGTCGAGATCCATTGTCCTAGCATCGTTAACAGGAAGTTACCATGTATTCAGATTTTTACTGAAGTTTCCAGTGTTAGGAAGGCATAGTTATGGCAGAAGGTGAAAAACAACTTTAAAATCAAATTTAAATACATTGTGTACTTTAAAAAAAATTTTAAAAACAACAACAGCAAAAAAAAAAAAAACTTATTCTGTCCTCTCCCTTAGGAAATTCTTCCTGGCTGGAGAGAGATTACCACCAGCTACAAATTAACTTCATCTCCGCAGGTCCCTCTCCTCCCTTTCAAGTCTCTTTCCTCCCCACCCTAGCACCCTGCATCCAGTTCTGGCATTTCTGTATACAAATATCTGCCACAGTATAAGTGGTGCCCCCAAAACCATATGAACGAGTTAGTGTGAGGTTAATAAAATGCCCCAGATCAGCCTCCACAGCTGGCCAGCTGGGGATCTAGGAACCAGGCTATTCCATCCAACACATCCCACCTGGTAGTGATTTAATGCTCCAGCTAGAATACAGAGAGGGATCATTCTGGACGTTCTGGCCAACTAGGACTTTCAGGACTACAGCTGGGATTACAGGCTCTCCAGGTGGCTGGCCACCCTTCTTCCACCAGATCTGGAGAGATTGGACAGGATCACCCAAGAAACCCTCTGACTCCCAACATTCCAAGATGAGGTGCCCGCCATTCCCTGATCGGTCGGCCCAGCTCCAGTGTCCTCCCACAACCCCACTGCAGGAGCTAAGAACTTCAGGTGGCCCAGGTGAAAATGAGAGATGAGCAGACAGAAGAGGGGAATTGGATGCTATGCTCTGTTAGGAAGAGTTCGTCTAGAACAGCGTTCCTCAACTTTCATGGCTAAACAAACCCACTACTGTGTTCCATACACCAAAAGAAAACCTCTCCTATGTGGAATTTGCTGTTCCTTGAAGGCCATCCAGATCAGACTGCAAATAACTTGTTAAATAAGTTTGTTTGTTTCTTGTTTTGTCCTGACACCCCTATGATATGCCAGACACAGCACTGGGTGCTTTACACACATATTAAAAGATATATGCTTCAGTTGAGGCATAATTCACATTTTTAAGTGTTTATCTCAGCAAAATTTGATTCAAATGGGACAGCACCAAACCAGGAGTGGCTAGGGGCACTCCACCCACAGGAGCTCAGGAGACACTTGTATAGAGAAAGTAAGGAAATTATTGATTGGCTATAGTTTAAACCTTGTTGGTATTTGTGATGGTCCTTAAGTTTCGATTTCTTTACCTTGAGGCAGTTACAGGCTTAGGCTTTGGTTTGCTTGTAGACCACCAAAGCATGAGAGCTACTTCAGTCTAATGGCTTCCTTGTTTAATTAATTTAATATACAGTATCCCTATTTATCCTCGTAGCAGCCTCATGAAGAAGGTTCTGTTATCATCCTATTTCTCAGGTAAAGACTGAGGTTCAAAGAGTCTAAGTAACTTGCCCAGTGTTGCAGCTGGTAATCTGGAATTGAACCAGATTTAATTCCAGATACTTCTCTATATAACAAAAGGATTTCAGGCTTAAGGCCGTCTGGATATTAAAGCTTTTGGGGCTGTGTGATATTGTGATTTATAATAAGAGATATATGTTTGGTCTTCATCCCTGTTTCTGGCACAGAGCTCCTGAAACGCTTGGAATTTCCTAAGTGGTAAGTATGATAAAGGTCTCTTTTGAAAGCCCCTTTCAACCACACCCAAATTTATGTGAATAAGAAGAATTTGGAAAGCCCCTAAGGATAGGTGCCGGTTGCCAGGGAGACCAACCAAACGATTTGAGAGTTGGAACTTTCAGTCTCATCCCCAGACCTCCAAGGAGGGTAGAAAGGGCTGGAGATTCAGTTCTATCAATGGCCAATGATTTAATCAATCACACCTCTGTCATGAACCCATAAAACCCCAAAAGGATAGAGCTCAGAGAGTGCCTTGTTGGTGAACACATCCACATGCCGGCGGGTGGCACACCCCAGTTCCAAGGGGACAGAAGTTCCTCCATTTGAGACCCTCCTGGACCTCACCCTTTGCACCTCCATACCTTTTCATCTGGCCGTTCATCTGTATCTTATATAATATGCTTTATAATAAACTGGTAAATGTAAGTAAATATTTCTCTGAGTGCTGTGAGCTGCTCTAGCAAATTAATTGAACTTAAGGAGAAGGTTTTGGGAACAGAATCTCCAATCTGTAGCCAGTTGGTCAGAAGCACACAGAGCACAGACATCTGAAGTGGGGGGAGGCGGGCACTGAGCAGTTTTGTGGGACTGAGCCCCTAACCTGTGGAATCTGACACTATCTCCAGGCAAACTGTGTCAGAATTGAGTTCAATTGTAGGACACCCAGTCAGTTTCCACTGAGAATTGGAAAATCGCTTGGTGGCGTGGAAAAAACCCACATCAGAGATGGCACACTCCATAGAACAATTTTGAAAAACTTTCTCTACCATATTTTAAAATTGATATCTAAAATTTTTCCTAAGTTTAAGCAGTGGCAAAAAAATTGCAATTTTCACGGTGTAATGTTGATGTCTAATAAAATGTTAAAGGCAGCCAATGAAAGCTAAATCCCATAATGACTTTATATCAGCCATCATCTTTTATGGAAATACTAGAACAATTTCCTCTTGGACAGTGGGAAATATTACTTCATTCCTTTTTCTCTTTGAGTTCCTATTGCCATTTCACGTCCCCACAGAATTTTATCCTAGTAACATTTTTATGTTTGAAAGTATTTTCTTGCTCTTATCATAGTTATTTCTAGTAGAGATATGTACATCAATTAAATTTTTTTTTTTTAGTTTTTTATTTCTTGTGACCATTAGGCTGTAAGTAATAGAAAGAAGGGAGGAAGGAAGAAAGGAAAGAAGTGTGAGAGGGAAGAAAGGAAGAAAGGAAACAAGGAAAGAAAATTCTGGCTTGACTTATTACATTCATTAGTATTGTACAGCTAATCAAATAATATTTTGATAAATTTATTATTAAAAGTAAAATGTTATTGAATGTGCATTTCTTCTTAATAAAATAAATAGGACTTCTTTTACCCCAAGTAGTTCATGTATAAATGAATGAATATTGCCGGAAATCACATTCTGATGACCCATCATCAAAATTATTAGTAATGTTCCAGGATCTAACGATTTAGGTCAGTCTTCATTTTGATGAAAGTGAAGAATTGTGAAGTACCTACCTTTCAAAACTTTTTGTTACATAGTCATTAGTTCTCTTCCCAATTCTGGGAAACATACTAAAAACAGATTTACCAAGCCTCATTGAGGAGCTATTAATTATACCAATGTCTCTTCTATTAGAGGGACCTAAGAGATGAGCATTGGAAATAACTGAAAAGAACTATTTGAGTTTCACTACGTGAAAGGGGAAAGACAGTCACTGTAGCATCCACATGTCTTGCCAATGCTTTGCACTTACCCTACTCTTTGGAGAGGGATTCAGTCTTGTACAGTATTTTGAGAATGGAAGAGGCAAGGTCATTATATGATCATTGGAACCATTCCCACTACCCCGTCAATATTTCTAAATTCAGGTCATGTTAACATGAACCAAAACACCCTATTTTATAGGCCGTGTTTCACCCACAACCAAGAATATGTGTAAGACAGGTAGAAACAGAAAGCCAATGGTGAGTTTATAGCTCCTCAATTATCACTAGGGGACAATTCGTGAAACCAAGTGTCAAAACTGTCCCTTTGGTTGGTGTCTTGTAAGTTTCTGTGTCCACAGATTTGGGATGGGTGAGGGTATGGCTTTCTTCTGTAATATAGGGGAAAGCCCACAGCGGGCATGGAAGGGAGAAGATCAAACTTGCATACATGTGATGGTTTAGCATTCAGACATTGATGCTTATAAAACAGCTGTAACCATGTAACTGTCACCCTTGGAAAGTCTTAGAAAACCTAGTCTATTTCCTACCTGAAGCTCTTTAGCATCCAGGCAACTAGCTTCTGCTTCATTGCCCTCTGTGCCAGGCAGCGCATCTTCTCTCAGAGAAGTCTGTTCCATTTTCAGGCTTCTGAAGTCAATAGAAAGTATCAGAGGAGACCGCCTACCAGACTGAAATCAATCAGTTGATAAATTGAGTTTGTGTATTTAAAAAATAATGGACTTTTTATTTATTTATTTTCAGCTGCGTTGGGTCTTCGTTGCTGCACGCGGGCTTTCTCTAGCTGCGGTGAGCAGGGGCTACTCTTCATTGTGGTGCACGGGCTTCTCACTGCAGTGTCTTCTCTTGTTGCAGAGCACGGGCTCTAGGTGCACGGGCTTCAGTAGTTGTGGCATGCGGGCTCAGTAGTTGTGGCTCGCAGGCTCTAGAGCGCAGGCTCAGCAGTTGTGGCACACGGGCTTAGTTGCTCCGCGGCATGTGGGATCTCCCCAGACCAGGGCTCAAACCCGTGTCCCCCGCATTGGCAGGCGGATTCTTAACCACTGCACCATCACGGAAGCCCAAAAAATAATGAACTTCTGATATACCATTGAATCCTAGCTTTGCCTCTTAACAATTGGATGATTTTGGACAAGCGTCTTCATCTTGCAAAATCTCACTTTCCTCTTCTGCATAAGAGAAAATAGTGCTGACTTTTCAGAGTAACCAGTCTAAAAATATCAATGTATGAAAAGCCCCTAGCCCAGTGCCTGACATATTGTAAACTCCGAGTAAAGAATTGTTCTCATTCAACCAATTCCTGAGCCTTCTAATTGTCCCATCATCCAGCTCACATTTCTCTTGCTGTTCTAGGAGACAGAGGAACACTCGGTCAGGTAACCTGCTGCAGGACAGATGCATGATTCTGCAGTGTTCCTCCACTTCCCATGGCCCAGCAGCATAAGAGTTTTCAAAAAGAATGGGGATACAGAAGGCAGGGTTTATTGTTTGTGAAATCTTATTCACAAAGAGTGAATGAGAACAGGTGCTTTTCCTTTTTGTAAGTGCTCCAAACGACCATGTTAATCATTTGTCTTAAAATTTTGCCCTGTATTAACATTAAACTCACTGGTTCATAGTACAGAAAATCTATCTTCTCTTTAAAAAGATCCAGTCTCCTAGAATCTCTTCCTGGAATGGAAACATTTCACTGTTCCCTCAAATCACCAGCACTGGCATGGCAATCCCGTGCATAAGCTCCTTTCATTGGCTGGGGTCTCATTCCTTTGACTACGTGTGCACTTCTCCGCTGAGTGAGGGACAACGAATAAACAATTTTTTAAATAATAACTGCCGTCAACCATATCCTGACAAATCTCCTTCTGCTTTCTCTTAACGACATCTTGAATAGACCAAAGAACTTTCTTGTCACTTTCCGTGAATGAAGTTCAGTCCACTTTAAAATGCCAATCATCTCCTTTCTCATTAGCAACTCATCCCCCATCTCATCATCAGCTCAGTTGTGGGAAACTGGCAGGGGAGGGGGCAGCTCAGGGAAGGAGGGGGGGCACCATCTGCCCTTGGGCTTCTCTTCCTCCTTTAGCACCTTGGAAGGTGGGAGTGGGGTTCATGCTCCAGGCAAGTTCTGGTTCTAGAATTCCTCCACCCCTTACCTTCCCAAGGTTGACAAGTCAGCGGGAGGGGCAGGCACCCATGTTCTCTCTGTGGCTCTATTTCTTCCCCTCAGCAGAGTCCTCTGCTGATGTGATGCTTTCCAAATAGATGACGTGCATGGTATCTGGGGGGAGATGTTCAGCTTCACCCTAATCCCCTCCGTTTCCAAGAACCCCACCCCATGCAGAAGGAGGCAGCTCAGCTCTATCTACCTTCAGGCCTGACAGTGGTCCAAGCCCCAAACCCACTTTCTTTGAATCCTGTAGCCTCATTTAGCCACTGCAATCCCCTGTGAAACCTTTCGACTCACCTACACCCACAGGGAGGGGAGAGAAAGGCCCCACTAGGCCAGCTCCTCACAGCGGCAATCATTTTCTTTCTCACGCTTTCTCCATCCTCTTAGGAAAGCTGGGATGGGGTCAGCGATGGGGCTATGGTTGAACATGGCAGGGATAGTTTGACTTCCTATTAAAAACACTGAAGGAGGTATTGGGCCACAAGTGGGTTTTGGTTCTTTAGAATGTAAGGTATTTACTGCTTCTGTGCCCTCAGCAGGAAAAACTACACCCAAGATCCTGCCACAGACCATTGCTATTTGATGGTCAGAATCAAAGTCAAGAATGAAAGTCCCCTTCCCATCACAACCCTACATTGTCTCTGCCCGTGTGAGGATATGGGTCTCCACCTGAGAACCACTGGCCTCCGCTTTCGTTAAGACTCACTCTTTACATACTCAAAATATGAGTGAAAATAGTTTACCTACTATTCCTCCAGCCCCCAACTTATCCCAGGCTCTGATAGTTTAGTTCATTTAACCTTGTCACATTTCGTCTAAATATTTTATCTGTGTTGCTCTTCTGTGGGGCCTAGGTGGATGCAGTCTGTTCACGTAACAGAACTTCTTTTTTCTCCATTTCTATAAATGCAGATGTGGTATTTCCCCACCCCAAAAGGTTGGGCTAAAACGTGGCAAGATCAAAAATACTGAGACCCCTTAACTGGAGAGAAGGTGGAGGTGAAGGTGAATTAAGAACTAAATGCTTTTGGGGGGAAGAGTAGGGTCTTTTATATATATATATATATATATGAATGTTTATTGAGTGCTTACTATGTGCCCAGCATTTTTTTACATACTTTATATATACATTAAATACCACATGTGAAACTCACAAGACAGCAGTAAGTTACAATTATACTTCCATTTTACAGATGAGGAAACTGAGCCACAGGTTGTTTACACAAGCGTCAGAACAGGGATCTGGCTCCCGAGTTGGCTCTTGACTGCCACATTGAGTCATCACGGAATAGAGAGTCACAGGAGTTGGGAAAGGATACCTTTGCCAATGTGATCCAGGAAGGCCCCTCTGGGCAGTGACATGGGGCTGTGACCCGAACAAGAAGGAGCTATCTGCCAAGACCCAGGAGAAGCATTCCAGGGAGAAGGAACACAAGGGGCCAAGGCCCCAGGGAGGAGAAAAAGTTATTTTGCTCCAGGTAATACGCAGGGGCAGAGAGAAAGGCAGAGAGTGACATGGCAACAAACGGAGGGGTGGGCTGGCCAGATAAGAGTAGGGTCTTTTGTGGGGAATATCAAAAAGGTGACCAATGTCCCCCCAACCCCACTAAGCACACACCAAAAAGGAAATAGACTTGAAGAATGATATTTGAGTTAGATTTTTAAGCAGAATTTTATAATAGTGAAGAGAAAACACTGACGTGAAACATGAAATTCCCTTCCCTGGTAGTTTTTAAAATAAATGGTTGGGGTGGGGAATAGGGGGGATAGAGACATATCTGTTTGGATCTGTTTTGTTCCACTTCTTAGTGATAATAAAAAGGGGAGTTAGAGTCACTCGTTCATTCAACAAATATTTGAGTCCCTCCTACATGCCGGTCACTGTTTGACAGTCTGTAGAAGTGAACAAACCAGGCAAAACAGACAGTAAACAGACAATCAATGAAATATATATTCTGTCAGATAATGCTAAGTACTGTGGAGAAAAACAAAGAGGAAAGGGAGGCAAGGGTGGCAGGAACAGGCGATGAGGGGGTAAAGGGGGGATGTTTTAAATAGGGTCCTAAGGGAAGACTGCAAGGGAAGGCAACCTTTGAGCAGAGCCCCAAGTAGATGACAGGTTACAGGAAGATAAGCAGATAGCTGGGGGAAGAACATTCCGGGCAGAGGGAAAAGCCAGTGCAAAGGCCTGGAGGTGAGCGCATGCTTGGCAAGTTCTAGCAACAGCACAGTGCAATGTGGCTGGGGCAGAGTGACGGAGGGGCGGGTGGTAGGAAATGAGGTCAAAGAGGATGATTCAGGGCTCAAATATGTCCTCCTTTAACTTATGATTCAATTCCGCATGCATGAAATGTTCCTACACACCAGAGACAAAACCATGCCCTCAGGGGAGAGATCAACAACAACAATGAAACATAAATAAATAAAAGTAGCTACAGAAAACTTTCAGTCATCAACTCTCTCTCGGGTATCAGCCTGTCTCTTTCTGCCTAACATGGTGTTTTCGAGTCTCTTCTGCTGAATCAAGCCACAGACCACCTAGCAACTGCCTATGAATGATTAAGAGTTTTCAAATTCAGGCAGTCTTTTCACTTGAATATATGTCAAACCCAACACAAAGCACTTAATGAAAAATATGAACAGAATAGTAAATAGGATGGGAAATGTGACAACATAACCCTAAAGCAGCGTGATATCATAGCCTATTAGCACAAAATCCAGAAACCTCCCGTGTTCCCCAGACCCATCTCTCCACAATTGTTTACCTCCGGGTTTCTCTGGGACTTGTGGGCCTGGGGAAACAGTTCTGACGCAAATGCATGTCAATACCTGCAGACAATTCAGAAAGGCCTGGGTTTCTCCTTCTTTGCTTCTTTCTCCCCTCTCCCTGCCCCACCCCAGAGCAGAACACTAAAGCATCCGAGTGAAAAGCCCTGCAGCTCATCAAGATCAAGACAGGCATTATATTTCAAGTTGAGGTTCAAAACAGTTTGCTCTTTGCCAGGACTTCTTTCTCCCTGAAATCAGATGGCGCCTCTGAGGACTTCAGTGTCCTGAGTCAAAAGCAAGGTACACACCCGCTCTTTCATTGAAGGCCACCAGGCTGAGACCCCATCTTCATCCTCGGTCAAGTGAACACAAGGACCAAGGGGAGAGCACCTTCAGAAGAGGTTCCTGTGAAGGGTCCAGGCTTAGAATGAAAGGAATGATTTCAGTTTCTCTCTTCTTGTGGAAATATGACAACTCAGAAATAATTTTTAAAATCTCTGCCCCTTATCTTTACATAAGACCACCTACATCTGCCTAATTACTGAACTGTTTAGTTTATGCCAGGTGACTATTCATCCATTAAGCATATCCATAGGCCATGCATGACAAAGACACTGTATTAGAAAAGGTTCGCCCTCAGAGAGCCTTTCAGATTAGAGCCCTTAGATGAGAGTAGGCTGCTACCCACTGACCCAGTCTTGCTGGAAGACAGCTTTCCGTGAATTAGTAACCAACCTACATAAATTGGGCAATTTCACATAAAAATCTAAAATTGGAGATGCTCTTGAAAACTTGAAAGATTTGGCAGCACTGGACCAAAATTCCTACGTAGAAACAACTGGTGTGACCCTTCAGACAGAAAGTGCGGGGAGCACATGCCCCCTGGGTCAGCGCCCACTGGCTGATACCCCTGCATCCTTCCCCATTAGTGCCTTTCCCTGGGAGTATGCACCTGGGACCCCGCTCCCCATCTAGTCCAACCACTTTATGGGACAGATGAGGAAAGCAGGGTCCAGAGAATTTTAAATGACTTACCTAAGGTCACTCAATCAGACAAAAGCAGAGCAGGAACCAGAATTCGGGTCTCCTTCCCAAGACACCCCCATTCCCTGGAGCTCCAGTTGTGAAAGAAATTGTGCTCTATTTGAAGCAGCTTCTCAAATGATATTAGCTCTGAAGTTATTTTAATTATAAATCACCGGTGCAATCTAATGAAGACATCAAAACTGTGATACTGGTATAGACGAGAAGGGCTAGGGAAAAGTACAACTAGGAGATATAACGCTTTCTGAGGGATTTAAAATGTAATTGAAAATATCATGATTTTTGTGACTGAGTGCAACAAAGAAAAGCTGATTAAAAGTCACATCCTAATTGAACTATACTGAATAAATTAGCAATGATACGTCTTGGATTATTTTTCTCTCTAAATCTAAAAAAGATTTAGACTGAGAGGTTTTTCTAAAGCATGAATTCTGCCCACCTATCTTTCATGTCATTAATTCATGGTAATGTATATATAATGAAGATAATGGGTAATTATTGAGGACTTTCAAGATTCTTTATAAGTGATATTATTTTCTCCATAAGGTAGATTTACGGGCCCACCTAAAAACATCTTGTTTACATGGGTAGAAGTATTACAAATGTATATATAATATAAAAGTATAGGGCTTCCCTGGTGGCACAGTGGTTAAGAGTCCGCCTGCCGATATAGTTGGGAGAGGCCCCAGCAGTGAGAGGCCCGCGTACCCCAAAAAAAAAAAAAAAAAAAAAGTATGGTAGCACTAATGACCCTGATGTTGTCATCCTACCTCAACTCAGAATAGAAATGAGAGTTTTTCTACATTCATTTTTCTACATACCACTGGCTTATCATCATAACTCCATTCTCTTTCCCAGGAAGCTCAGACTCCATCTCCACGATTTCCAGAAACCTGTCACCTTGAAGAGGTTTAAAAAGAGACCAAAATATTTCTTCCTATACGGGGCCTTAGTTCCCAGACCAGGGATGGAACCCAGGGCCCCAGCAGTGAAAGGGCCAAGTCCTAACCACTGGACCACCAGAGAATTCCCACCCAAAATATTTCTTTGGAAAACTATGTAATCTTGAAAATGACCCCCCCATCCCCCTTCCAAAAAAAGAAAAAATTACTAACCAGCTGGTGACATAGGGGTCATTGATATGACAAGTGGAACGTGCCACACGTTTACGGTTGCACAGTGCTTCCAGCAGGGCCGGTAAAATGAGAGGCTTTCTTTCTTTCCTACCACATTAGCAGCCATCTAAACCTGGGTGCCACAGAGAGCATCTAAGACAGTCTAAGGACAATGCTGTTCAGTAATGCTGTAATGCCATGTGAAATCCCGGCTGCTAAAATTACACTGACACTTGGCAGAAATTATCATCACACTTCCCATCACAGCATTATGACAGGCAGAAAGAGTGTCTGCGTGGTACAGGCAGCGCTCAGAGCAGAACCGAGGCCACACAGAGAAGGGTTGAGTGGGAGCTAGCCTTTGAAACCCACAATCAGAAAAATGCCGCAGTCTCCATCCATCCCCTTCCTAGGGACCCAGATGTCACTGTTAAAGTTCAAAGTCCCAACTTTGCTTTGCCTTCATTTCTTAATCAGAGGAGGGAGGAAGAGTTCAGTGGTCAGGCAAAGAAAAGGAAGGCTCTATTTCATCCACAGAGTGGCTTTTCTCCTTCTGCTCTCCACCCACCCTCAGGATCAAGGCAAACTCCTTCGGAGCTAGGAGACCCCTTAATTGGCAGAAGGACGACTTTTAAAGCAACGGGAAGGCACTCCTCTCCCCGGAGGCCAAGATTACTGCCTCTGTTCTGGCAGGGGTTTGTTCTAACCTCAAGCACGCGTCTGCTTCCTCACTACACAGAGAAGGAGTCAAATGCAACTAAAGGGTTAAACAAATGCCTTGGAAACCAGACAAGGAAAGACTCCTGGAGCCACGCAGGTGCGGAATTACAGCCTGCAATCGCTCACCAGGCCTCAGATTCCCGGGCTCAGAATTAGCAAGGTTTGGCTTTTCTTGTTTTGCCATTAAAAAAAAAAAAAGAAAAAAGAAAGAAATTTAATATTCTGTTCCCCCTGCATAGAACTGAGCACACAGTAGATGTCCTCAGTAAATATTTGTTGAACGGTCAACACGGTTTTATGATTTCATCAGCGTTCTCTCCCACCCTGCAACTACCAGTCTGATTTGAGGTTTCTGGTCCATAGACGGCCAATTTAGGGCCAGATCACCTGACATAACAGCTAGAGGACCGTGTCCCCTTATGGGAGTCACACCAAAGCTCTGCACCACAATGAAGTCACCTTATTCAAAATCACAAATACCAAGAACAATGAGATTATGAAACATAAGAAAAGTGATGACCAGGCAAACTGAAAATGAGAGACAATTGATCTCATCTTAGCCAATAGAGGGGATGGCTAAAGTATGTAAGACATATGCTGGAGAAGAATTTGTTCTTTTTTATTTAGTCACAACACATCAGTACAACAGAGGTCAAACTCAGTGCAGTGGAGGTTGTTTAAACTACACCTGCTAAAGGAATAAACCTGTAAAATGATGCTTTAATAGCCCAAATCAAATTAACCCAAATAGAAGGCAGCAAAGCCCTTTTAAGTATCTCAATAACCACATTTCCATGCACCAAAAAGGAAAACACAACATAAAAATTTCCAGTGAAAAGAAAATATGGCAGCTCCAGGAAGAATTAGGTTATGCATTTAACAGGTTCCACTGGACTATTCCATTGACCACTTGCACACCATGATCACTTATCCATGTTGACATCTGTGAACTTGAGATCTGTGAAATTAAAAATTCATTGCATTGCTTGGGGCTGGTAAATGCAGACATATTCTACGCAAATCGTCTTCTGTCTCTTCCCTGCCAACTCCAAATGGGGACCTCTCCTAACCAAGTCCTGGTAGACGACAGCAATTGGTCATTCAGATTCAGGGGCCCTGATGGTGTGTACATTCACCCTACTGCTGTAGGAAGCAGAGAATTAGCTAGTCTTCTTTCTTGGATAAAGCTGATCATCTGATTTGTCAACGCTTTATTCAGAAATATAAAATTCGATATAGCCCCCCCCAAAAAGAATATCATTTATACAACACCTTAACTGTCAAAATATTAACAAATAGCATCATGTTAACATTGAGCATAGTGGTTTGTAAAATTAATTCTAAAAAGAGACTGTATACAAGGAGAAAAACCGACCAAAAACACTAAATGTTAAAATTCCCAAAACTTTGAGGCAAAATGGAATCATTCTTAGACAGATAGGTTTACAAAGTAAATTAGGCACAGTCCAAACCTATCACCAATTTGTTGGTTTATATTCACTATTTCAATTTAATGTCTGGAACAAAATTTAACAACTAGTTTTTAAAAACTGCTAATACATGACATGATAAAAAAAACATTAAAAAAGAAAAAGTGAACCAACAAACCTTTCGTCTTTCAACAAAATTTATCTGAAAGTGTACCTTCTTCCTTTTTATTTTACTGATGACTTTAAGGTGATGTTGGCAACAGCCCAGCTCAGCTGGGATTTTAAGCTTTCCCTTCCCTCATTCTACAGCATCAGTTCTTTAAAAAGCTCCAATCTCCGTCCCCCAAGGTCTATAGGGTTTGCCAAGGTTTGCTGCCTGCGTGGGTGCCGAAGGGCTCAGTGCATTGGGAGAGAGTAAGTGGAAGGAGCCAAAAGAGAAGGGGAAGGCCGACAGGGAGGCCACCGAGGAGAGCAGAGGCGGCGAGAGTTTGGAGGCGGAGGTGACCACGGGGAGCACCGGTCCAAGGCTGCCGCTAGGGGGCGCCCGCAAAGCCGACGCCTCCGGATGTGCTGTGGCCAACCTGCCCTGGTGGTGGGGTTCCGTGGGCGAGGCCGTGGTGCCAGTGTTCCCGTGGCCATTCTGGGGCAGCAACAGGGGGTGCGCGACGTGCGGGTGATGTCCGAAAGCACTCCCCCAGGGAATGTGTCCAAGGCCTGCGTGAGCGCCGCTTGCCGCTTCCCGCTGGGAGGCATAGTTGTTCAGATGTGAGACCAGTCGAACTCGAAGCGGGTCCGTGGCATCTAGTCCTTCAATGATGCTCAGGTAACGGGCGACTTCTGCCAGGCATTCCCGAAACCCCAAACTCCGATAGTCCATAGCAAGGGCGTGCGCGTCAAAATAGCCTGGGGAAACGAACAAAAGAAAAACCTCAGAGCTTTGCTCATTTCCCGCATTTCTTCAATCCCAAAGGCAGCCCTTCCTGGCAAATATCTACATCCTTTTTTAAAAAAAACGGCATTCACGGGCTCTTCTGAAAGTCCAAATATTTGGGAGTCGACCAAAATCTTTGCATTAATCAACATGAGAAGTATGTCTTTGCTAATGCAAGTTCAAAGCCCAGTTAGAGACTGCCAAGCAGAAATTGGAATTATACCCTACCGGCAGATGAAACTATGTTCATTCCTTTCATGTTTTCCCTCAACAACAACAAAAAATACATCAAGGACAGAAAAACCACAGAGTAGTGAAATTCATTAGACACACAGATGTAAGTTATCATCATGGAGCTTTTAGGCACTTGGTCCAGAGTAAAGCATTTTTCCGGCTGGAGACAGACACACAGACCTCCTCTGTCTCCCACCTTCCTTTGGGTTTTCTCTACTTAACCACAACAGGTTTCTTTCCTCAACAGTCATGTGGCAGCTTATTCTTTAAGAATCTTGTATATGAAATTAAGAGCATATACTTAAAAAAAATCTTTTTCTCAAAAAGGTTAACAAACAATTGTGGTTTGAGCTACCTGATCAGAGCTGTCACAGCTTTAGGGCACCTCACCCATAATAGGTATTTTCCAAAAGAAGGTGCATACGCTTAATTTGCAGAGGGCTGGGGTGATGAATTCACTGGAGAAAAACCTATGCGCACGTGAAAATGCACTGACAGGCAACCCCACACACCACACACCGTTCTCTCCCCACCCCCAAAGCACACAGTAAAAATAAGACAGCGACTGCACCAATCCTGGCCATCGGTGGCTGTTCAGTCTTCCCCCACCGGACTAGAGATGTACCTTTCCCTCCGGCAGTGTGCAGCATTTTCAGGTGATCCACCGTCATCTGCAGGATCTCGGCTTTTTCTAGCTTGGCAGATCCCTAGAGAAGAGAACAACAACAACAAAAACTGATTTGGCACCAAGTGCTTTTGGGGAACAACTTAAAATATATATGCACATATATGCTGTGTAAACCATAAAAGTACAGACAACAGCAAAATAAATTATCTTCCAAAATATGTTGGACTCTGTATGAATTCATTTCCTCCGCACAAACAACGCAGTTATTTTCCAAGGCACGGGTAAGGTTTAGATTAATGAGGGGAAGAATTCTGAAGGCGTGGATAGCTACACGGAGAGCTCTATCTACTTTCACCATTACCTGCTTCTCAAAAGCACTGGGTACCAGCCTCCTCAGCTCAGACAAACTGTTATTGATCCTATCTCGTCGGCGCTTCTCAATGATCTGTAGAAAGCAGGCAAAACAAAGGGGGACATTTCCATTCCGACTGTAAATTCCAAAGTGAAGAAAGGTGGTTTTCCCGTTAATTAATAAAACAAAACAACCCCCGCCCCCACCCCAAAAAAAAAGGGTGCACTGTAAAGAGACTCACGCCTCTCCGTCTTTTCCTGGCCAAGATCTGTGAAGATGTAGTTGGGGACATGGAACCTAGAGCCGAACTCAAGTTCCTAAATGGGGGGGTGGGGGGGACAGGAATCGCCGTTAAGCGAGAGGAGGTGATCTGAGGGGTCGCCCCCACTCCCTCCCCGTACTCAGATTTTTTTTTTTGGCAACTTGGTCTTCAAGAGCCTCCGGGGTCTTCACCCGGGGCGGAGGCCTGCCGGAGATGCGCGGAGGTCAGTGCAGGGCGCCGGCGTGCCCCGGGCCCTTGGGCGCTGTCACCGAGGCCAGCCGGCGCTCGCCTCCCGCTCCCGTTCCCGCTCCGCCGCCGCCAACTCACCCATTCTCATCCGCACTCTCCTTTTCCACCTCGATGGTCTCGTCCAGCTCGCTATCGGAGGAGCTGTACTCGGGGTGGGCTCGTTTCATGCTGGCTACGCGGGGGATCCGGGGGAGGGTCGGCGCGGCGAGCAGGGAGGAGTTAACTGCAGCGGCGCCTCTCCGCGCTCGGCTGCTCGCGCTCCGCACACACTGGTCCGGCTCACTCTCTGCCTCCGGTTAAAACTCAACCATCCCTTTCCCACGCTGCGCCCCTTCCCAGGGCCCTGGGGAGGGCGGAGGAGTAGAGGGGGCGGGCAAGGGGGCGGAAGGGGG
>NW_020172369.1:6073233-6149418 GCF_003031525.2 Neophocaena asiaeorientalis asiaeorientalis | reverse complement strand
AGACCAGATGCACCTGGGCGGGCGGCGCGCCGGACGTTCCGCGGAGGGTGCAGGGAACCGGGAGAGCGGCCGCCATTCACTGTGGCCATCAGCCCAGGGCCCCGGGCGCATGCAGGGGAACATGTGGTTTCAGAGAATGTTCTTTTTCGGTTTCTGGAGCTATGTCCTGACTAGCAGACGGTCTCGCTTCCGCAGGGGCTTCCCAGTCTCCAGGATGGAATGAATTCCCCTGTGCATCTAATGTCCGGGGAAAGGGAGCGCTTGTTTTCTCGGCTGACTTGGGGGGGTGGGGGTAGGGAGGAGGCCCCTGGGGATTTTTTTTTTTTTTTTTTCCAGGCGTTGGCGGCCAGATCTTGTCAGCGGGCGACAGGGTGGCGGGACTGAGCATTTGCGTCTGAGGCTGCCCTTGCTGAGGGGATGCAAGTCTCTGATTCTTAGACGCACACGCGCAACCCACACACATCCGGCCTAGGTGGTGGCGTGGCGCGTACTGAGTGCTACATGCAAGTCCTCGAGAAGACAGATGTTTTAAAAATATATATTGTGTATCTCGGGCCGGTTCCTGATTTGTAGAAACAGCTGGGTGGTTTTTTTGAATTTAGAAATCCAGGCTTCTCTATCCCTGACAAAGGAGCAGAGCTGTTCGTACTCCTCTGAAGTCCACTCTTGTGGCTGCCGTCAGTGAGGGAACGCTTGATAAACATT
The DNA here is from genome assembly GCF_003031525.2 of Neophocaena asiaeorientalis asiaeorientalis. Taxonomy (NCBI): domain Eukaryota; kingdom Metazoa; phylum Chordata; class Mammalia; order Artiodactyla; family Phocoenidae; genus Neophocaena; species Neophocaena asiaeorientalis. The sequence goes on along the minus strand of NW_020172369.1, from coordinate 6,148,713 downwards.
GTTGAGGATAACAGAAATATGCTCACTTTGAAGATTGCTTGTCCGTTTCTATCCCTCCTTATTATTGATCTCAATGCCATCTTCATGCATTTTGGACGCCGCACAATGAGTGGCCTGAGCCTAATATGGACGTTGGTTTCTCAGCCTCTCACCCACACACACACATTATTGCCACTTCCTGAACCTCTTATTCCACTAAACCTTCACCTCCAGCCCCTCAGTCCTTCCCAAGGGCCTCCTCTGCTTCCCTGTCTAGGCTGGGTCCCTCCATCAGCCAACTGGGATTTGTTGTTTCTGGTGCCCCAGGCATCCTTGCTCCCTGGTATTCCACCAGAGTCCACTTGTCAGTTGTCCCCCTGAGGATAATCCCACTATCTGCTTTCTCTGCTCTTGGCACAGGTAACAGAGCTCTCTGGGGTCTGCTATAATCACAAAACCAGAAGTTCAGCCTCCTGTTCTCCTTTCCATCCTCCCCAATATTCCGTCAAGAATATCATTGCCACCTGCCTCTTCCCTCCCAGAAGCTGGTGGTCCAGGCACAGGAAACCATCCACCCACTCCCCTCTGCCTTCCAGAAGTTTCTCTGACTTGCAGTTTCTTCCCCCAAAGTGACAGGCCACCCTGCCCAGAAATCAGTGTGTCCACTACCCCACTGTGGTTCTGTAAATTTTCCCAGCCTCCAGAATCTACAGTGAGTCAGCCTTTCCTGCCTTGGCCTGTTTCTGCTGCCTTGTCGAGGTGTGGACAAGCTGCAGATAGGTGGGGGAGAGGAAGAGACAAAGTGAGGTTGAGGATTCCTCACCCGCATTGGTACCTAAACAAAGTATTTCTCCCATACTCAGTATTACTTTTCGGTCAAAATTGAGGTCTACGTTAAAATTATCCATTTCATGTGCTTCTGAATGTTGACTCTCCTTCGTTCATACATCCAACAAACACTCACTGTCTTCTATGTGCCTGGCACTGTGCTAGGACCTGAGAATGTGACCGTGATCCAAAGGTTATATGGTCCCTGCCTCAAGGAATTCACATTCTAGTGGGGAGATAGTACACAAGTCAAATAGTTAATAGACGTGTCAGTGCTTGGAAGCACCTTTTGCTAAGGAAGAACGAGGGGGTGAGGATATGTTCTGAGGTCTGAGAAGGCCTTTTCAGAGCTTGGGAAGGGACTTGGATGAAGATGAAGTGAACAAGGCAGTTCAGTTAGAGCCAGGAAAGAAGGGGTCGAGGCCTCCCACCTTGGGTGGTGGATTCACAGGAGAGAGTTGGACTGAAAGCACGAGGCCCAGTGTTGTACCGCCTGATCCATAGAGGGGATTTATCCCTGGAAGCTTGGAGCAAAGAACTGCTGCTTTAAACTTAGCAACCCCCTGTATGCAAGGCAAACCTGCAAAAGTGACCCCCTCTCCAGCCTGAGAGCAGCTGCCCAGCCTAGCCCCTCAGGAGAGGGCCTTTTCCAACGGAGTGGGCATGGAGTAGAGGGGAGTGTTATTCTTTTATAATTCATCACTCCTGAGGTACCATCCTTTTCCAGTTTGCATGCAGACCCATTTCCTTGCCTGGTTTGTGGAGTTTCAGTTTAGTCATTTGTATCCAGCCCATTGACTTTCTCTGTGTTCTCTTGCAGAAGAGATGCTCCAGGTGCCCCAGAATAGATAGATACTCCAGATTTGGGAATTCATCCACAGGGCCACTCCTGGGCTGGGCTTCCTCGGAGATTAACTGGTGAGCCCTCCAGAGGAAAAGAGCTCATCCTCACATTACAACTCCAGCATTTCCATATGAAAGAGGCTTAAGTTGGGATGAACATACACACACTACTATATATAAGATAGATTACCAACCGGGACCTACTACTGTATAGCACAGGGAACTCTACTCAATATTCTGTGATAACCTATATGAGAGAAAAAGTTTTAAAAGAATGAGTATAAGTATATATATAACTGAATCACTTTGTTGTACACCTGAAAGTAACACAACATTGTAGATCAACTGTACTCCAGTTAAAAAAAAAAAAAATATATATATATATATATACCACCACTGTGGGTATCAGTAGCTCAGTCCCCTGGGGAACTCTGGAGACTGCATAGGAAAAAAAAGAAAAAGAAGGAGGTTTAAGGATGGCCAACTGGCCAGAAGGGACACAGCAGCATTCAGGTCGGGGACTGCCCTGGAAGAAGCCATGAACCGTCAGTTATCCTTTCATCAGGGCTTTAGCCACTGTGGATGTCCTTACTTTGGTGTCCTCAATGAGGCCCTTTTTCCGTCAGTTTGCTAGTGAGGGCAGGTGATCGTGAATAAACAGATGTTGGGAATGGTGTGCAGGAGGGCCAGAGACTCCACATGCAGCCCAGAGAAAAGAGAGAGGCTGCCTCACTCTGGGCTTTAGACAAGTTGCTGTATCCATTCCGAGGGAAAACGCCTTTGTTAAAACAACTTTTACGGGAACCCAGCCAGTGTTTGAAACATCCGGGTCTTGCTTGTTTATGTATTCATTAAACAAACTCATATAAAGCCCCTACTATGTACTGGGCACTGAGTCAGTCCTGGAACATTGAGCTGGGAAGCCACAATCCCTATCAAGCTACTCACAAGTGTGTTCTAAAGACATATTCAGATCAACAGCTGCATGACAGCAGGCAAATTATTTAACATCTTGAAGCCTCAGTTCTCCTCTGTGAAATGGGCATATTGATAATTATTATTTTCCATTGTCACAGATTAAAGATCAATTATGTAAAGCATTTTACATGGTGCTGAGCCATTAGTAAGCACTCAAACAGCAACTGTTATTATTTACTAGTAATATACCTGATTTACCAATGAGTAAATAAACTTAACACTAGGTTACCCCTCAGTTTTCTTCAGATACTGTTACACCTCTAATGAGAAATAAATAAGCATCTAGTAATTGGATATATTAAAAAAAACAGTGTCACTGTAAATCAACTAGATTCCAATATAAAATAAAAATTAAATTAAAAAAAATTAAATTAAATTTAAAAAACAGTGTCTCTAGATAGTAATATCCTTTTTTTTTTTTTTTTTTTTTTTTTTTTGCGGGACGCGCAGGCTCAGCGGCCATGGCTCACGGGCCAAGCCGCTCCGCGGCATGTGGGATCCTCCCGGACCAGGGCACGAACCCATGTCCCCTGCATCGGCAGGCGGACTCTCAACCACTGCGCCACCAGGGAAGCCCAGTAATATCCTTTTAAGATGAGAAAGAACCAGTGCTTGTTGTGAAGAATACTAGATTATTTTGAGTAGAGTGAAAAAATAAGCGTCTGCTATTCATTATTAGTGAAAGTTGTGCTTTTTTTAGTCTCTTTCTAAAGAGCATCCCTTGAGCGTGCAGTGCTATGAATATGAGGACAAGCAAGTTGCCTACTTATGGAGGTCAGCGATGGCTCCTTTGTGAGGACCCACCAATCAGAAACCACACGACAGAGTCGCCCAAAACTGTCAGACCAGAATTCTGACTAAATGCCAGTTTTCCTCTGTTCCCCATGCTTCCCGCTTTCTCTAGAGGCCGTGTCTCAAATGCCATATTGCCTTGTGGCATATCATGCCTCGCAAAAATGCACTTCCACTACCATCTCTCCTAATTGAGGTCAGATGTAAGACCCTCTGTGTTTGCCCTGAAGGAATTGTTTAATTGGAATCCCATCAGGCAGCAGTGTGGTATGGCGGGAGAGGTAGAGGATTCCAAGTTGCCTGCTTGGGTTTTAGTCCCCCTTTCCTGGCTGTGTGACCGTGAGCCCATGACCATACTTCTCTCCTCCAAGCCTCGGTTTCCTCATCTGTAAATTAAGAATTATCCCTCAGCGTTGGTTTTGTTTTTTTCAAAGGTAAAATGAGACAAAGCATTTTGTAAAATACTATACAAATGGTACGCCTCCTGCTTATGTGTTATGATGGTAATAACGTGGACTGCTTCTTCTGGAGTTTGGCTTGGCCCCTGAAGGAGGAGCTTCTGTAGGTTTTCTTGCTCCTGCCAATGAATTGCTTCAGGATGGACCACTCCGTCTTTAAAAAAGAAAAAACAAAAAACAAAAGAGGATATTTAAAATGCCAAAGTGCATTTCACAGGACATTAACCTTTCAAGACTCTCTGTAAATAAAAGAACCAGTTTTCAAATACATTTGGGCAACTCTTGGCAATCTCAGGGCACATGAGAGCATGAACGGCTCTGAGAAGTCCTTAGTAAAGAAGCCTCATTATTCTGTGCCTAACTCAACACTTCCCAGATTCATCCCTTTTTTCACAGAACATCTGCTAATATTCTACTAAAACAGCGTCCCTAAGGAATAGACTTTGGGAAATTCTTCACTAGCATAGAAAGGATGCATTTTGCTTTTGATTAAAGACTACTGACCCACAAAAAATTAAATTAAGCGTAAGTGAAAAGTGACTTAGTAAGAAGTATTATTGAGTTCTGGATATAACTTTTGCTTTGAAAGTTCTTTGCTGACTAATCTGAGAGACCAATTCCTTGAAAAAACTTTAAACGCTTTTAACAGCAAACACTCTTACGGTGCTTACCATATACCAGGCACAGCTTTAAAAACTTCACCTATCATTAATTGAATCCTCACAATAACCCAGGAAGGAGAAATTATTATTTTTTCCCAGTTTTAGAGGAAGAAGCCTGGGCAGAGAGAAGTAGGAGATTTGCCCAAAGTCATATCTGAATCCCTGCTATTGGTTTGACTCCATAACACCTTCTTTCCCTCGAAGAGCAGTTTACAGCGTATTTTTTTCTCAATTAAAATGATGCAAGTAGTAATTTACAACATTTTTTCTCAATTAAAATAATTCAAATACTAATTTGCAGTGTATTCTTTTCAAAATTTAAGTAACTCAACTAAATTTTTTAAATTTTCACACTTCCAAGACAGCTCTGGATATAAATGAGATAAATCTTAGGGTGTCACGAAAGCAAGTTTGTGAATCATTCCTCCTCAGAACCTGTATCCAGTTTCATTCAGTGGAAGTGGAGGCCTATTTTCCTAGGTTGCCTGGACATTCATGCAATACTGCAGTAGCTGTATCCTATGTTGTCATTAGATCCTGTGTCTAAGTGTTTCATAATTTAGGACTTTTGTGTTCATAGATCTTTATTATAAAGAAGTCTAAAATGATTTAAAATTATTAAAATTCAGAGTATAGTGGGAGGGTCCAGGTGAGCCCCAAACTGGGATTTTGTATTTTTTTGAAACTAGTGGACTGCTAACCCCCTAAGTTGTCTGTCTGCCTGAATTGATGTACACTGGAGTTTTGAGTTTAGGTTGAAAGGAATGTTGTTGTTTTGTTTTGTTACCTTTTGATTCAGGGGCCCAGGGCAGAGATGAGGAAGAAAAGAAAAAGAGAGGGGAAGGTTTTGAGGCTCGGTAGAGAGATTAGGACCAGAGGCTGAAGGAACTGTTTGTATGATAGATTACTCTGGTTAAAAAAGAAAACAAGGGCTTCTCTGGTGGCGCAGTGGTTGAGAGTCCGCCTGCCGATGCAGGGGACACGGGTTCGTACCCCAGTTCGGGAGTATCCCACATGCCGCGGAGCGGCTGGGACCGTGAGCCATGGCCACTGAGCCTGCGCGTCCGGAGCCTGTGCTCCGCAACGGGAGAGGCCGCAACGGGAGAGACGCAACGGTGAGAGGCCCGCGTACTGCAAAAAACAAAACAAAACAAAACAAAACAAACCAGTGTTGATCAGCACCCAGGTAACAACATGCTGCAAAGTTGGGATGGGGTGAGTCATTCTGCACCCTCACCCCACCCCTATGCATACTTACCACCAAACGGCACTCTGAGGGTGCAGGGTAATGCACCAGTGGAAGATTGGAGGCTTGGCAAGTCAGCAGTCTTCAGGAGGGCCTGGCAGTGGTGAACTTGTTCCTGAACATCAATGAGGCACTGTCCAGGTAGGGCCGAGAAGTTAGAAAGGGGACAAAGTCCCAGCAGGCAGGAAGGGTTAAGAGTCACTGTAATTTGGGCATTACTGTGACCTTGCCTATACTCAAAGGCTAGTGGGACCAGGCAACCTCCCAGTTACAAAAAGAGGAAAGAAGTGAATGGTGTTTGGATCTCATTCCTGCTATGGACTGTACTGTGTCCCCCCAAAATCCATATGCTGAAGCCCTCACAGCCCCCTGCCATGTGATGGTATTTGGAGATGGGGCCTTTAGGAAGTAATTAGATGAGTCATGAGAGTGGGCCCCTCATGATGGGATTAGTGCCCTTATAAAAAGAGACCTCAGAGAGCTGCTCTCTCCCTCTCTGCTATGTGAAGACACATTGAGAAGACAGCCTTCTGCAAGCCAGAAAGAGAGTCCTCACCAGAATCTGACCATGTTGGCACCCTGATCTCAAATTTCCATCCTCCAGAACTGAAATTTTTAATTTGTGTTGTTTAAGCCACCCAGTCCATGGTATTCCTATTTCGAAACTTATAGAATGTTCATGTATTTTATTTCTTTTATAGATGTGTTCTATTTCACAACTTTTAAAATATATTTTACTTGTCAATAATTGAAAGAGCTAAACAAAAGATTTTCACAAATGTTTCCCACTTAAAAGGTCCCGTTGTTATAGCATCAAAGGTATTTTTCTGTTTTTCAATGACTTTTTTCAATCCCTTATCAAGTATAATTTAATGAAATAGGACAAGTTTCTTTCCAAAGAAATGGCAAAGGGCTTGGTATTTCTGGTTAGTATCACCATTTAACAGAGGTTTGGGTTTTCAGTCTGGAATCTTCCTTCCTGTCCCTCTCCTTTATGAGCTGCTCGTCAGATGACAATGAAATGAAGAGATGGTTTATCCCTGCTGCAGGTTCCCATGTAGAGAGCTGGCCCTACTGACCCTCCCACTAGCACATGAGACAAATGAACCCAGGACCTCTCTCTTTGGGCCTTCTACCCCCATCTACCTGTCATGCCAAATACCCAGAATTCACTGCTACTAAGGTTTCCTGCAACTGTGGCCATCCCTCCGTGAGCATCCTTCCCAGGTGCAGCAGGCAGATTGCTTACCGTCCTTGAAAGTACACTCTGGAGGACACAACTTCCTCAGATCTTAATAGAAGGCGTAATTGAATAAACTTTTCTTTTACCATCTAAAAACACTATAAAATACTTAGCTATCTTTGGCTATTTAGGTTTTCTGTTTGTCATATTGTATTAAGTAATGATAAAACATAGTATATAGAATAAAATTAATGTATTTCCCCACTGGAAAAAATAAGTAATAGAAACAGAAAGATGAATTGGCAGAATTGTTCATAGCGTTTAAACACATGCCCTAATTTGCAAAAGGCAGAATGTATTCAGCATTGAAGACAGCTTGATTAGTCTTTGGTTGTGTGTGTTGTCACACGTCATTGCCTCAGTCTGTACACAATTATCATAAGAAATATTTTAAATGCTTTTTTAAAGTTTTTACCAAAGTACCCAAACTCCAAGTGTAGTTTTCTGAGAATCTACAGCTCTGAGTTAAAATTTTTGTCCTCTGTAAAATACTCTTAGTGAATTTTCACACCCAGTTTTAAGATTTTTTTTTAATGTTTTGTATGTGTTAAGCAAACCTAAAAGTGTTACGGAATTTAAGTACTCCTTATATAGGTGACTCTAACCAAAATTTCACTCTACTATCAGCCAATGTTAAATTTTTATAGTTCTTATTCAAACCATCTTTGTTTCTAAAATTTCTATTCAAAACACAAAAACTTAAAACATGCCCAGAGACTCCTTTTACTGTCCTGGTACCACTTATTGTCAATATGTAACATTTATTGAGATTTTTTTTTTCCTTGAAATTTGACAAGAAGAATTAACTTTTAAATCAATGTTATCTAATTTATAAATATTACCTTCTTCTATTCCTTCCCCAAAACTCAATCCTTACTGACAAGCTACAAAGCACTTATATGGGACAGCATATCTCTATTCTATTTTACCAAGTTCCTGCCAATAATTACTTCTAATAACTGAGGTATAGAGCTAGTAGAGTACATTGAAAGAGGAATTCATTAACAATTCTTTGGATTTTATCATTGTGAACTTAGATCCTTTTAAAAACACGTGTGTGTGTGTTCATGCACACACATACACACACAAGATCTTGCTTTACAATTGTTGAGCATTAAGGGTTTTCTACAAAAGGTACCATATTATAGACCATAAATATTCTTCCTTCTTGAATTGGACACACAAAAACCTTAGAGAAGACTGAACAAGAGTACATCCTAGTGTCATCTTTGTCATCATTTTCTCTCTTGTTCTCCTTTGTAATCAGATCAACAGGTAAGGAGTCCACAAGTCCATTCATATGTTTCCCTAGGAGGAATTTTCATATTGCTTTGTCCATGTGTTTATTCATAGAATCCGGTCTCTTGGACCCACATCTTAAGTGCAAGCCAGAGAGTGAGAATATGCTGATGGATGGTGAGTGAAGGAAGAATCGTGCAGGATGAGACACTTCAATGTCATGGGTCAAAAGCAATTTGCTGCCTTTATTCCCTGTACCTGTATTTGTGGCATATGTGCAGTTAGGAGAGAAAACAGAAGAGGGTGTGATGGTCTGTGCCATAGTCGGGAGAAGAGGGCCTTGAGTGTAAGGAAACAGGGCAGCAGAGGGATGGTCCAGTGAAAAATGATTACCGTGCTCATGAGGACAAAGAAAGTGAAACGGGATAAGATAATCTAGTTAGGTTCAGAAACAGAAGGGAGAGATTTTGAATCCTCCTTATACATAGTTGAGGTGATACAAAAAGAATACACACATATAGAAAGAAATCCTAGAGTTGGGAATCTTCTGGGAATGAAACTGGTTTAAGCCTATGGTTTCAGGGAGGGAAAGAAAAAGGGAGAGGCAATCTGAAAGAACATTGAGCAGTACTTGGCATGTCATTGGATGGAGAGAATACTGCCCTGCCAGGTAATGAGTCAAGAATCATTCCCAGATTTCTTGCTTAAGAAAGTGGTTCTCAACTTTTAGCATGCATCAGAGTTACCTGGAGGGCAAGGCGGTTCTGCTGCTGCTGATGCAGGGACCACACTTTAAGAACCACTGTTCTAGAAGACCATTTGTCTTTGCTCATAAAGAAACTTGGCTCTAATAGAGGAAAGTTGAGGAGAAAACAAGTTGCTTGGCTTCAAGTCTATGAAAAGATCATGATGAGATACACAGTATTCAGTATGTATCTTTGAAATCAGCCAGGCTGCTTCAAATGATAAGAACTTTGTACTCTTCTAATTAGTTCAGGATATATGTTAAATTCCTAAATCGAGTGACTTGAATTTGGGGATGGCTTTGTGGGTTGTGATAATGGTTTGATGTTTGTTTTAAGAAAGTCGCTGCCAACTTGAGAAAACATGGATTCTCAAAATAAGTTTCCCATGGGAAGGGCTCCATAGAGAAGAAAGGAAGCCACTGTTTCCCCGATGTCAAATGAAATGTCCAGGCCTCTGAAGCCCAAATAAATGAGCAAATCAAGATAAAAGCATAAAGGAGATCATCCTTCAAATCCACAAAGGCAAAATAATTAAAAAACAGGTGAACATTACAGTGGTAATAATAGAACTTAATAATACATATTAATTACATAAAGAGAAAGTGTGTTCCTCCAGGGCCTACTCATTTTGTATGGAACTATGAGTCACCCTGCATACATATACATAACCCAACTTCAGACCTAGAACTATGCTGTTTAGACGAGTGGTTTTGAGCATCAGAATCACATGGAGGGTTTCAGAAAACACAGATTCTCGGGCACCACCCGCAGAGTGTCTGATTCAGTAGATCTAGCACGGACACAACCATTTGTAGTCCAAATTCCCAGGTGAGGCATTCGGGACCACACTTTAAGAATCGCTGGCTTAGATCTATAGTTTACAACTTGGCCACATATTAGAATCATCTGGGAAGCTTTTATAAAAATCCCAATTCTTATACCACACCTCAAACAATTAAAATCAGATATCTCGGGATGGAACCCGGGCATCGGTCATTTTTTGAAGTTCTCAGGGGATTCCAACGTGGAGCCAAAATGGAGAATTTCTAGTGAGACCAGTTCTCAAACTTCAGCACGCATTAAAATCAGCTGGAGGACTTGTTAAACCACAGATTGCTGGGCCCTCTTCCGGAGTTTCTAATTCACTAAATCTGGGCTGGGACCAAGGCTATGCATTTCAATCAAGTTCCCAGGTGACAAAGCTGTTGGTCCTGGAACCACACTTTGAGAACCATGGGTCAGACCAACTTCAGCCCTTGATATCTGTTGGGGGATCTGATATAAAATACTGAAGTTAGCCTCCCCTACCCAAACCCCCTGAAAAACAACAAAAACTGGGCATCGGGATTTAATTCATCTGGGATGGCATTTGGTATAAACATGTTTTTCAAGCTCCTCAGGTGATTCCAATGTGCAGCTAAGACTTAGAATCACAGTCAAATCAAGCAAAGGTGAGAATACAATGCATGCCTCACCTGCAACATTTGCTGCTTGTCTGGCTAAATATGACCTCTTCCAACCATATTCCAAATATATTCCTGCTTTGATCATTATATGCAATATACATATTTGCTTAAGAAAAATACTACATTGACATAAATGGAAGATTAGGGCAGGCATTTCTGAATTTGAGCAATACCTAGGTTAAGCCAGGAAGGGATTCTCCACCCCTCCCCACCCCTTCATTGCTATAAATGCAACTTACTGTCTGAATTCTCTTTTAGTGTAACATGGTAGCCCGTCCCTTTAGTGATCTGAAGCTAGTCATGTAAACAGAAACATTATAACTGTTACTATAAAAGCAGTTTCTTATAAATGAGAATTTATGATTATATCTAAATAAACTTAAAACCTAATCAAACACCCTGGTTCCAGGAAAATAACTTTGGGTTCGGACAACACAAACCAGAATAACATTTGACTGCCAGATAAAGTTTTTGCACATACAGGGTCATGTTTAATCACATACTATGAGAATAACTTGTCTGCTACAGACAGTAGAAGCTGAGATTTGGGAATAGGGTGGTGGTATGGGAAGTAGCAGATGGAGTCCGCTCTTAACTGGAGCTTCCTTGGCAAGCTCTTTGCTATCAATCAGATACATGTTTGTAAATAATTACTTTCTACTTCAGTTTTCACTGGAAACAGTGACACTGTTGTGTTTTACAAGCTGATTGAGTCACCTACCATTCATGATCCTTCTAGAATATACTATGCAAGTCCAGTTCTTACATCCAGAAAGGCTTTAGAAGTTTTGCACTGGAAAAGCTGAGGAACCGCTGCCCACCCACTAGAGTGGCTATAGCAAAAAAGTCGAATAATAGCAAATATTGGAGAGGACCTGTAGAGACTGAAACCATCATGCATTGCTGGTTGGGAATTTACCACCCGTTTGGAATCAGTTTGTCAGTTTCCTTAAAAGTTAAACATAAATTGATCACACAGCTGAGCAATTCTGCTCCTAGGTTTTACCGAAGACAAATGAAAACACGAGTGTGAATGTTTACATCACTATTATCCATAATGGCCAAAAGATGGAAGCAATTCAAATGTCCACCAACCAATAAATAGATAAACAAAATGTGTGTACAGTCCACGCAGTAGAATATCATTCAGCAACAAAAAGGAAGTAGTGGTATCTACTGCAACCTGGATAAACCTTGAAAACAATGCTAAATGAAAGAAAACAGTCATAAAAGATGACACATGATTCCATTTAGATGAAATGTCTGGGATAGGCAAATCTATAAGAGAGAAAGCACATTAGAGCTGGGGAGGTGAGAGGGAGGGAGGGATACAGAGGAAGTGAAAGCTAACGGGTACAGGGTTTTGGTAGGGGGTTGTTTCTGTTTCTGTTTTGAGAAGATGAAAATGTTCTAAAACTGACTCTGGTGATGGTTGCATTTACCTGTGAATATACTAAAACCCACTGAATCTTCCAGTTTAGGTGGGTGAGTAGTATGGTATGTGAATTATATCTCAATAAAGTTGTTCGATATGGAAGGAAGCGCGCTGGGAAACGTCAGAAGCAAATCTCCAGCAGCCTATCTGAAGTAACCTTGGACAAGACCTCTTGGCGCATGCGCATGGAGCTGCTTGGCGCTAGTAAAGGAGACCGAGGCTTAGAGGCGCCGGCGCTAGGTTCTCAGTCTCCCTGCAGTCGCTGAATTTAGGCCCGGCCAACAGCCCCTAGCAGCAGCAAGCGGAAAGGGCTGGGACCACTTATCCCATGTAGAATAAAACGCGAGCGCGTTCTCCGCGGTGCCCCGGCCGCTGGTTGCAGACGTCCGGCGGGGTACCTGGTCCCCACGGCTGGGCTGTGCGCCCCTAAACTGGCGGGTCCCTAAGCTATCGCAAGGAGGCTATCTGATGACCGTCTTTCTTCCCTCTCTCTTTCCCAACAGAGGGTAACTGACCTCCCGCGTGATCTGGCAGGACCTGAGGTTCCCTAAACACGTTTCCCCCTATTGTGCGCAGACTCGCAGAGAACGCAGAGGAGCGGCCGGACCCACCGGAGGGACGCGGGACAGGGAGGCCCCGGTGGCTCCCTCCCTGGGCGGCAGGCGCGTCGCCCGCAGCGGATGGCGGGTGTAATAGTGGAAGAAGGAGGATTAAAGGAGAAATTCTCATTAGACTTCTAACCTGATTAGGAAATGCTTTACAAAATTACTTTCACAATTTTGTTCCGCGAGTCTTTTCCAGAATGGGATAATAGAGGAAAGTTTTCCACACTCTGAATAAAACAAGAACTTGCATCCCTGTGCAATGGGAGAGGGGGAAGAGAAGAGTGAAGCGCAGTTAAGTGGTGACTTTTGAGTCAGTGCCTTGTCGTTGGACTGAAGCTTTGAGTTTCATGCACTTGGGTGCTAAGCTTTTAGAAGGGGCGCAGGAATCTGTTAGAGACCACTAACAGAGGACAGTAGTAAGCTTGACAAAATACATGGGCCCACTTTTTTTAAAACTTGCTTTCTATGTTTCTTGGCTTTTTGTTGGGTTCTAAGATTTAGTAACACTTCCATTTTCACGATGGAAGTCCCCACTTTGAAAATACAATATTATCAATACTTCTCTATAAATAGAAGGAAAGCTGGCTTTCATAAGGACTTATTGTATAAACGTATATGCTGTAGCAACAGGAAGAAGTTTCTGCCCTTGCCTTGGAAAGTAGCAGAGCGGTGGAGGAAGAAGAGCAAGAGTAACTTCAGAGCTTCCCTGGTGGCGCAGTGGTTAAGAGTCCGCCTGCCGATATAGGGGACACGGGTTCGTGCCCCGGTCCGGGAAGATCCCACATGCCGCGGAGCGGCTGGGCCCGTGAGCCATGGCCGCTGATCCTGTGCGTCCGGAGCCTGTGCTCCGCAACAGGAGAGGCCACAACAGTGAGAGGCCCGCGTACCGAAAAAAAAAAAAAAAAAGAGTAACTTCATTAATCCAGCAAGGATGTTTTAAGTATCTCCTGCGTGCCAGGCACTTGGCTAGAGCTGGAGATGGAGAGATGAAACACGCAGAACCTGTCTTTAAGTCACTTACAAATCTAGTTGAGGAGACAGATATGTATGTAAACCGATAATTAAGGATGACTCAGAAGTGGAGGTCTGCATTGGGAGTTATGAGAGCTAGACGAGGGGCACCAGAGCCAGGCAGGGGAATTCAGGAAGGCTTCCTCTAGAGAAGGGATGACTCATCTGACATTTAAGTGGCAAATAACAAATGGCCCAGAAAGGACGGGAGAAAAGGACTTACTTTCTGAAAAGGGGTAACAGGAGGTGCAAAAGGCCAACGGGACTTGATGGAGTAATGGAGGGGCTATGCAAACAGGTGTGCACAGCTGCGGCACAGAGCTGGGGGGCGGGCAGGATCGTGAAAAGTCTTGTTGAGGCCTTTGGACTTTATCCTAAATGGAAAAGATTTAAGTAAAGGAATCAGATCGTCAGATTTGTCCTTTAGAAAGCTAACTCGGGCAGTAGTTTGGGGGATGGATTGAAGGGACTCAGGCTAAAGGCAGGGAGTGCAGGTTGAGGACTAACCCAATAAGAGACTGAAATGAGCCAGATAGGGAAATAGTCCAGGTTCAAAAGATATTTAGAAGGTGAAACTGAAAGTACGTGAGGACCAAACTTACTTTGGCAATAGGCAACTAGGAAGAGTCTAGGATGACTCCAGGCTTCTGTCTCATACAACCTGGTTGAATGATGGTGGGATTCACTGGGATAGGCAACTTGGAGGACAAAGAATAGGCTTGAAATGGAGTGAGATGATGAGTTTAGTTTGTTGTGTTGTAAGTGACTGTGGGGCATCCAAGTAGTGATAGCCAAGAGGCAGATGGATATATGAGTCTGATATGGAGCTTAAATGTGATAAGGTGGGCCTGGGGTGGGAGAGGTAGCAGTAAAGGAGAAGAAGGCTGCATGTTTGCCTCTCCCAGAGGTCACACTCTGAGTGACTGCCCCTCTGCAAGTAATTTCTAGATATGCTGCTCCAAAAGGGACTCGGGAGGACTGTATGATCCCACTTAAACGAGATCTCTGAAATAGTCAAATTCATAGAAACAGAAAGGAGATGGTGCTTGCCAGAGGTTGATGGGAGGGAGAAAACAGGCAGTCATGTTTTAATGGTTACAGAGTTTCAGGTTTGCAAGATAAAAACCTCTAGAGATCTGTTTCACAACAATGTGAATATATTTACCACTAGTGAGCTGTACATTTAAAAATGGTTAAGATGGTAATTTTTATTACAATACTTTTAAAAGGCGGTGGGAGGGAAGGAGATAAGAACCCTACCAGCTTCCTCTGGACAGCATGAGGATGAAATTTGACCTTCTGCTAATGTACTCTCACCCATTCTTATGGGAAGGTTAAGTTGGAACAGACATTTTAGAATAGACAGTATGAATCAAGAACCTTAAAAATGTTTATACCCTTTGACCTATATATTTCACTGCCTCAAATCAATTCTAAATAAGAAACCAAAAAAGTGGGGGGAAATGATTAAAAATATTAGATATCATTTTTAATTCAGTGTTCAATAATAGAAAAACAAATAATTAGGCATAGTGAAATAACATACAACTGATATAACTTTTTAGAATTTACAACAATGTGGGGAAAATTTTTAAAGTTAAGTGAAGCAAAATTCAGGATATAGACTGTATTCATACTTTGATCACAACTACATTAAACACAATCTATACGCAGAATAAAAGCCTGGAAGAAAATATACTCAGATGTTTCTAGCAGATATTTCTGGTTCGGGTCATAGAGGTTGTTTTTTTTTCTTTTTTCCCCATGTACTTTTCTACATTTTCCAAATTTCCATATGAAGCATATATTATTTTATACTGGGAAAATTAACCTATGTAAATTCTTTCCCATTAATTTCTTTTACAAAAACTTCTTGCAGTCCTTTGACTTAAAAAGAGGTGATTTGTATTTAGTTCAAAGCTGCAGCAGATGGCTACATAAGTGATTTATAAATGCATCAAAAGCCAAAGGGAAGGAGAAACCATCCTTCAGTAAAAACTTAGACTTTGAAAATTCCTTCATTTGAATATGTTTCTTTTTGCTGCCCTTGTGTGGGAAAGAGGAAGCAGGAGATCTTAGCATCAGGAAGTGATGTCGAACAGTTTAGCTGATTATAAGTGCTTGAAAGGCAAATTAAGGCCATCCCTTTAATTGGATGTAATCGGTTAAACAAGGTAATAGACCACCTGTGGCTGAGATGAAGCCAAGTCCTGAGAAGCCCCTGAGACCACAGCTTGGTGTTGACCTGCCCAGAGGTCAGCCAGGATGGGCTTTTGATTCCATCTCAAGTTACACAGGCTGTGTCACAGAGAAACATGCTAATCAAAACCTGAGTGTACAGTTTGGTTTCGAATATGTTGACCAAAGGAAAAAAGGTATAGAATCTTTCAAAAAAATTATTTTTAGAAAACAATCAACAACCAAGCAAGTGAAGAACACTTCCTACAGGCCAGGTACTTTTGTAAGCATTTCTTGTATAATGAACTTGCTAACCAGCCTGTGCTATTGATTCTATTACTATCATCATAATCAAACCCACTTTGCAGCTGAAGAAACTGAGGCACAGAGTAAAACTGACTTGAGGTCACACAGCTTGTAGTGGTAGAGCTGAGATTTGAACCCAGGCAATTTGGGTCCATCATCTACGTTCCTATTCCCTAGACTATGCTGCTTCGCAAGATCTCTTTACTCGTTACTTGTGAATTACAAACACACCATACATAGGCTAGACCTTGCATTTCAAGTAAATGTCTTTAGCACACTCCCACCTCCTTACGGTATCAGAATAATAGCAGAAGCAGCATTAGGGAGGTGAAAAAGCTCATTAAAGATTGCATCAGCAAAACCTAAAATTACCAAGTGACAACAAATGTCACAAACACCTTACTCATATACAATCTCGAGTTTGAGGCATGGTGCTGGGGTGATTTAATAAGGAGCAAATTAACTGAGGACCCCCTTGGAAGCAGAAAAGCATTCACACGTGGTTTTGCCACAGTGCAGCGGGACCATCCTTACCGCAGCTAGGATAGAATCTGGGTTGGCAATGGAAGAAGCTCCTAGAGGAGCGTATAGCTTCTTGGGCCCATACTCTTCTTAACTAAGGATGTGTCCTCAGAAGTTCTGCAGTGACCTAAGTCTCATTTGGACTTTTCTACTAAGTGAAAGCAAACATTGGGATGCAAGTCTAAAAATAAGCTTATCATCTTCTCCTCAAACCAATTCTTCCTCCCAGATTCCTTAATCAGTAAAGGGCACTACCATGACCCAGTTGCCTAAGTTAGTGGACATCGTGGCTGGCCCCCCCCAACATCCATTGATCTCATGTCCCATGCTGGTGATTGATGGCTTCAGGGTGGGCAGGTCTGAGTCAATGTAGGCCAAAGAGACCTGAGAAGAGACTTGTTTTGGACTTCTCAGAAGAGAAGCTATTCCCCCTGCCCCCATCCCATGTGAAAAAAAACACATCCCTGGGGGTAGCCTTCTACTGATGTGATGGGAAACCAGCCTTAGGATGAAGCCAGTGCTTTTGGTGGGTGGCAGGGTGGAAAGACAAGGAGTGTTGGGCTGTTGAAGTCACAAACCCTAAAGCAGGTCCTAACCTTAAGTCTTCTGTTATTTGAGAGAATACATTTCCTTTGTTTTTGCCAGCATGAGGAAGGGTGTCAGTTATAAGCAATGGAAATCATCCTCACCGATATATTTTGCACATCCAACCAATCAGCAAGTCCAGTCTGTTCTTTTTCCTAAATATTTCAAAATCCACACACCTCTCTCCATCCCCATTACTAATAATGATCTCGTTCAGGCACCATGCAGGTCTCATCTGAGTTACTGCAAAGCCTCCCATTTCCAGCATCCCCTGGTTCGTTGGAATAGGCCTGAAAACAAAGTAAGAAAAAAAAATGTGGAAGTATGAGACTATGGCAGACACAGCAAGAATTTCCTTGTCATGTCATAGGGCAGATCTGGAGTGAGTGCCGCCATGCCTTAGCCCATCCCAAAAGTCGTTATCAGGTAGCAATCCTCCGTCCTGAGCTCCTCTAACCTTTGGGTCTTCCATCAAGTGGGCTGTCAAAACCACCTAACTGTGGTCGTGTCACTTCACTCATATCCTTATCTATGATATAGCCTTTGCACGGCTTGCCTGCTGCCTTTGCAGTGACCCCCTACATGACGCATCCTCAGCCAAAGTTACGGTTCTCACCAGCCTTTATGGCCTGACCTCACTCGGATATGCCAGGGCCACCTCACCAGGAAATGTGGTTCTTTCTATCAGTTCTAATCTCACTTTGACTCTAGAAATGCTGCTCTGTGCTGGGAACGTTCTAGGCCTTAAAAGGGCAGACAACGAGCGTGCCCTGCTCTCTGTACCACAGGGTCTGACACACAGTGGTGCTTAAAAAATATTCGTTAAGTGAGTCTAATATACATTGATGAGTATGTTTACTCTATACTCGAGCAGCTCACAATCTACTGAAGAGATAAGCACAGAGTCAGTCTACCGCAAGGCTCACTGGTATGTATATAAAGGCAAAGATAAAACTGATAACATATATTGATACTTTCCGGGCTCCAAGCACTGTTCTGAGAGCTTTAGTGCATTCCCTTAATCTTCGCAGCGCCTCTTGGCACGCGCACTAGTACAATATTTTCCACATTTTACAGAGGAGGAACCTGAAGCTCAGAGAGGTCAAGTAAGTTGTCCAGAGTCACTCAGCTGCTAATGTGGAGAAGAAGATGGATTGCAGAATGGAGAAGAGAAATATTCTTTTAGCTGGGGGTCTGTAAAAGCATCTGGGAAAAGTGGGTTTTGAGTAAGTATCCAAAATGCCGGGGGAGTGAGGGGGAGTGTATATTATCAATTAGAGAAGAACATGAACAGACTTAGAGGTGGAGATGGCAGGGTTTATTCAGAGGACCACAAATAGTCCCACGTGGCTGAGTACAGGGTAGGCGAAGGAGGTGGCTGTGGTGGGAGTTGAGACAGGATGGACGGTTGGTAGCTCAAATGTGGAGAGTTTCTAGAGGCCCACCCGGGTTTCAGCCTCTCCTGTATCCTCATAATTGTTCTGGAATCTCCCATCCCTATTCAACCCCAGTACTTCAGGTGAAGTGCACAATAGCTCCTAGTTTACTTAAACCAATCAACACTTTCTATGCCCCTGGCCACAAAGTTGGGCCTGTGACCTAGGCCTATCCAATCAAGTGAATCTAAGGATCCTCGCCCAGCTCTGGAACAGCACTCTCTGCCTTTAAAAGTGGTCAAGGGGCTTCCCTGGTGGCGCAGTGGTTGAGAGTCCGCCTGCCGATGCAGGGGACACGGGTTCGTGCCCCGGTTCGGGAAGATCCCACATGCCGTGGAGCGGCTGGGCCCGTGAGCCGTGGCCGCTGAGCCTGCGCGTCCGGAGCCTGTGCTCCGCAGGGGGAGGGGCCGCAGCGGTGAGAGGCCCGCGTACCGCAAAAAAATAAAAAAAAATAAAAGTAGTCAGGGGAGCATGCAGTCCCACGAGCTGTTGGCTTCTTCTTGCAAGCCCAGGACCAGCCAGCCTCAGTACAGAATGAAGCTGGTACAGTGGGAGACGCAACAGGCAGACACAGACTTGGTCCTTGGTCACACCATTGAGTCACGGGATCAAACCATCCTGTAGCCAATTCTCCCATCTCTGGACCTTCTCATTACATGAACCTAGAAAGCAAATTTTTTACTTAAGCAGCTTGAGTCAAGTTTTCTGTTATTTGCAATATCAAAGGGACTAACTGATAAGACTTCTTAGGTCATGTGGTTTAAAAGTATAATTCTGGGGAATGGTTTAGAAAGACCATTCATGGCCATGTGGAGGGTAAAGCGGTTAGAGAATCTTGAGGCAGGGAGGTAACTAGAGGCCATCTCAACATGCCTAGTGAGGCCTAATGGGGCAAGAATTAAAGCCTTGACAGGGGACATAGGGGAATATTTGAAAGAAGAAGCATTTATTCAAAGTTTATTTAAATGGGCTGGTAAGTTCACCTGGGATTGAAATTTCATTTGTCCTCCTATTTCATTCCATTGCAATGGGATTTTTGTTTTGAAAACATGACTTTTAAGATTGTCAGTTCCCTGAAGTTTATTTATTCCTTTCAACTCTACAGAAACCAGAGAAAGGAAAGAAGTTATTTCCCTAGTTATTTTTATTACCCAATTTATGTTTTGACTTCACGTTGTTCACTCATTCATCATATTCCCTGCTAAATAGTTCATTATTCCAGGTGTTTCTGTCCTTCCAACATTCACAGCCTGGTATCCTAGCTCTCCTAATAATTAAGTACCCAGTTTCATCTATTTAGCTCCTTGAGATCTTTCTTCATATTTCAGTGCCTTTAACTCCTCTGCAATACAAGGAGCTACCCTCACAATTCCCTCTGTTGCCTTTCATAGCTCTTGAGTGGCAACAGCCCAGTGTGCGTGGTCTGCTCAGTGTGTGAGTCTCGGCAGGAAGTAAGGAGTGGAAGGCGCCATATGCACTGCAATTCCGCAGGTCAAACAGAAGGCTCAGCCCGACGCAGCTACTATACTGGGGCCAGCTCTGCCCAGCTGCGTGATGCCAGGACAAGCCACGGAAGCTTGTGAGCCTTCGTATCTGCAGATGTAAGGTAGGAATGATTATCATCCTGTACATGGGCTCTAGTCCACCTTACTCTCTTCTTTCATCCCCTCCTGTCTATTCCCCAAGGAGGATGACAGCTGACGTGGATGAATCAAGGACTTGTTACTCGGCCAAGTGGTGAATGGTATGGTCTCACTCTTTAAAGAGCATTGATCTCTGAATGGCAGATACCTCAGAGCCAGAGACCAGAAGAGATTGTGGGCTACTCCAGCCTGGGTTCTGCTCTGATCAGGTGAAATAAGCCAGGTCCGCTCTAGGCTTAAAAAGAATCTCCTTTCCCTCTCCTTTGCTTATCTCACCTTTTCTTGGACTAGCCTCTCCTTGGATTCGGAGCAGGAAAACACAGGGCTGAGAAGTGAGTGCAGCATGGTGGCCAGCACCAAGAAAGGGCTTCGGTCTACTTTTCACGTTGCTGCCTCTCTGCCCGGTCACAAAGGGACCTCCAAGCAGCCCAGCCTGGCTTCCCGGGGGACACACTGTGTTCAGCGGCCAAAGACTTGGACTAACAGAGGCTTTGAATTAGCCTTGCCTTGGCGTCAGCACGTCTATCTGGGGACAGAGACAGAGCTACAGTACTAGCTTCTCTCAACCTTTTTCTGCCTCACCAGAACTAATAATAATATTGCCATCTTGTGGGGCTGTTACTATGATAAAATGAGATCGTACGAGAGAAAATGTTTCGAAAACTCTCCAAAAATGTCAAGTAATACTCTTGAATTCTAAACCCTTCCAATTTTAGTTTCCTCATTTGTTAAATGTAGTAAAACTATCCACCTACTCAAGGAGTTTTGAGCCATGGCGAGATGAAAATGTTGGGTCAAAAAATGGCAGTCCATAGCCATGTGACAACTTCATTTTAACTTTATGATTAACAGTTTGGCATTGAAATCCTCTATAAAGTTAATACATTATTAAAACTCTTATAGGACTTACGCCTTGTTACCAATTTCCTAAATCTGCAGAAAACAGGAACAGTCTTTTGCTGTGTTCTCCCACTGATGCTACAGAGTTGTTTTTTCCCTGATATCACACAACAGTTTCATTTTAGCTTCCTTGAAATTACATAGCTTCTAGCAGCAAATGAGCCTCTTCTGATTCATGGCGACTCTACCCCATGATCAAGATCTGCCCTTTGACGGGCTGTTCACATCTGTGTATTGAGTATGGTTGCTAAACTTCATGTAAGTCCCAAGCGGCCAGCATGGCCCTGACCCCCCAGGACGTTATACTCCAGGCAGCTGCCACTGCTCTTACAGATACAAGTATACGTAAACCTCAGCCGGTCTCCTGCGTGTGTTGCGAACATCATGTCTTCACCAACATAAAGAGCTAAACATGGTAACGTTTTAAATAAAGTCTAATTTTCTCAAAGCATAGTCAGCACTTTAGGGGAAAAGAGTTTTTCTAAAAACTGCAGGAATGGAAATGCGATCAAAGAAATTACAGGAGTTGTTATATCTGGTAATAGAATGAATGGGTGCCTGAAGATGCCACAGACCAGAAATTAAAATCAGCCAAGTGACCATACAACCGAGAGCAGATCTCTTTGGGGTTTCTCCAAAGCTTCATCATTCTCATAACCCGAAGCACTATACTTGTCCTTCCTTCTCCAAGGGCTGCCTCTGCTGAGCCCTGTGCTATCAGAGGGCTGAGTCTTTCTCCAATCTGCCTTCTGTGCCTCTAGTGGGAGGTCTATAGGGGATTGCCTCCCCCCTCCCCCGCCCCAGAGTCCAGAAAGAAAAGGGCAGAGCTCACATTCATGCCTTTCCCTGGCCACCAGTCCCATCAGGTGCCCTGGTCTGCCACTTGGCACAGCAGTACACGCACAAAGCCAGGTCCTGAGGGGCTGGTACCCTCTCTGAGGAGAATCACAGTGTAGGAGGACACAGTGGACTTTCTGGCTCTCGTCAACTGCCCTTGAACCACAGAAAGGAAAAACTTCAAGGCACTGGCCTCCCGGGAAAGGGTCCACTCCAGTAAGTCCCTTGTCATTTGCCCTACAACTATTTTTGAACTATCCCCAATATGCCAGACCCTCGTAGGCACTAGAAACACCTGGTGCCTGGCCTCCTCCCAGAGCTAAGGTGAGATGAATCCTGCCCTTCAAGTTTAGGCTTCTGCACCAGCGAGGGATCCAGACCTTCTGTTTCCTTACTCAGGGAACTTAAGGGCATCTCTTACTTAATAACACTAACATCTAACACTACAACGTTCACTTTTCTCAGCATAGCACTGTCTAGTAACACAGTGACAATCAGATATTTTTCCAATTATCAGGAGTCAGACCTCAGACAAGGAGGTGCAAGGTCTCCTTCCTGCCCCTCTGATGCCAAGCATTGCCTCTCTAAATAAGCAAGGAAATAACTCCAGTGACATCCTTTTGACTCAGATTATCTATCTGAGAAAAGGGGACTCAGAGTAAAGGTTGGGGTGGGATGGACTTCATTTTCCTCGTGCCCTGAGCTCTGCTAGCGTCTTAGAGTACGATGAAAAGATACTGAGGTTTTCTGGGCGGGACTCAACAACATAACTTGATCAGCTTCACGTTTCTTAGACAAGCCTTTGTCATGGCCCCAAACCGAAGGATAACAAATTCCTTTCTGTCACAGAGTCTGAATCGATGAGCTTTTGCTGAATGTCTGTTTTGTAGGTGGAGATGCCAGAGGCTCGTTGAGGCTGAGGGACAGACAGAGGTGGCCAGTAACTCCGTCCTTTGACACTTCACCCAGTGCGCTTTGGGAGCACAGGGTGAACAGGCTAAACCTGCCGGGGGCCACATGACGAGGGGCATCAGCCTTCCCTGCACAGACTCTAGGCCCTGAGGCGCTCCAGCAACTCACCTTACAGATGCAGGGTTGGCCCCAGGGAACCACACAGCTCATGCCACCTAAAGCCTGGGGACAGGAGTTTCAAAACCGATGGCCACAGTCTACTCAGTTTCATAGGCGATAACCAGCCTTTTCAAAAAAGAAGAAGACAGGAAAATGTCAGAGTGCATTGCACATAGTAGAGGTAACTATTGTTTTGTGGAATTTCTTTTTTTGAACGCTTAAAAATTTTTCTTAATTGAAGTACAGTTGATTTACAATGTCATGTTAGTTTCAGGTGTACAGCACAGTGGTGCAGATATCTGTATCTCTCTATATTCTTTTTCAGATTCTTTTATTTCAGGTGGGTAGGTGATGCATCGTCATTGCAGGCTGGGTCGTAATAGCGAATGTATTTCTATTGCGGATCTCAGTCAAAGCAAACAATGGGTGAGGTGTGCTCTCATTTGTGTTTAGTCCTCTTTTTTTCCACTCTGCTCTTTTTTTTTTCTTTCCTTTTTTTTTTTTTGGCTGCATTGGGTCTTTGTTGCTGCACGCGGGCTTTCTCTAGTTGTAGCGAGCGGAGGCTACTCTTCGTTGCGGTGCACGGGCTCTAGGCACACAGGCTTCAGTAGTTGTGGCATGCAGGGTCAGTAGTTGCGGCTTGCGGGCTCTAGAAAACAGGCTCAGTAGTTGTGGCTCACGGGCTTAGTTGCTCTGTGGCATGTGGGATCTTCCTGGACCAGGGATCGAACCCGTGTCCCCTGCATTAGAGGATGGATTCTTAACCACTGTGCCACCAGAGAAGTCCCACTTTGCTCTTTTCAACCCTGCTTTCTCAGTTTTGCCCAATAAACAGTGCGTTTCACTCCTCATTCTTAGGCAATCGTATTCCCCAAAGCTGTCAACTGGTCTTTTCATACAAGTCAGGACCTTACCTGCCTTAAAGGGGTGACTTTAAGACATATATTCCTTTTTAAGAAAAGAGCAGCCTGGTAAATGTGTCCTTCACAAAAATTCCAAACATTTTACAGAACTTAACAAACTGAATGCACACACACACACACACACACACACACACACAATTTTCCTTTTTCTTGTCAAGGTAACAAATGGTAGAATGATTTTAGCATTTGACCTAAGATTCATCAGGGTCCCACGTACCGTGGCACCCTCGTTTTCAGGCTTCTAAAACTCGACATATTTGCAAAGGCCCCATGTGGCCGGTGAGCTGGACTGACCCCCAGGCCCTGCAGCCTGTGTAGGGCTGAAGCAGACCCACTCCCAGGGACTTTGCTGTAGCCAAAGGGTTAATCCTCCTTGAGCTGAGTGGTGTGAACTCCTCACAGCTGTTTTAGCTTTTCAGGAACCTAACAAGAAGCATTTATGTCCGACCTAAACCTCACCTGTTGCAACGTGACTCCGCTTCATTCATTCACTGTCAGACAGTCAACGGATGGTTCTTGAGCCCCTGCGGTGGGCTCACTATTGCAGGGCCTGGGCTGCAGGCGCTCACAGCCCAGCCGCAGGACAACACGCTAAATCAAAATGCCAGGCTGTCGCTTGCGTGATAAAGGCAATCGGGCTCTAGGTACACAGGGAGGGAACACAAAGGGCTGGACTCAGGTGTTGTGGTTTGGCTCCTGGCGATGCTGGTTATGATTTAAAGCTGTGGACATGGAGGTGGAGAATAGCTGATATCTTCTTCCTAAGAGTAACTTTCCACAAACTTCTCTTTCTGAGTCTTAGTTCCATAGTCTCAATTATTCTTTTTTTTACTTTTAAAATAATATATTTTAGTTTTAGATCATTTTTTTAGGTTCACGAAACTGAGTAGAAGGTACAGAGATTTCTCATATACCTGCTGTTAATTTTTCTTTTTTTATCCAATTTTTAGCCCTCTCATCAATTCCGTGGTTGAAGTCTGTTTATTTTCCCTCTCTCCCTGTATACTGTATTGAGCTCTATGAAAGTAGGGACTGTACCTGTTTCCTGCTCTTGGCATCTCTACAGTGTCGGGCAGCAAATATTTGTTCAGTCAACGCGTGTAGCCCATTTTCCCTGGGCTTCATTAGACTGAAACGGGGGCTGGAGCTGATGTTTCAAATGAGTTCTAGCTGTGAAGAATGTCACAGGCGCCTTCATCCTGTTGGAGTAGCTCCACCCCCACCAGGTCTCTCCGGCTTATAGCTGAGAGTTTCTGGAGATGTCTTCAATGTAGTCAAGAAGAAGTGGCTGGAAAAGGGCTACCACACTGGGGACCTCGACAAGCTGAAGCAGTTCTGTGTTCTCTGACTCCCTCCATGCATCAAAGCTGTGAATATGAACCATGGAGAAGGGAAAGAACACCTCTTTCTCCCCGTGTGTCACCTCTGTTTCACAGCCCCCAAAGCAATGTGGCTTTGTTCCTTGCCTTTGGAGGATTTGTAGTGAAAAGACTTCTTCCCATATTTAGTTACAGCTCCTAAGACAAGGGACAGTATTCAGAGTCTCTTCTCTCTGCGGATCATTGAGACGTTGGTATTGAGCTCAACTTATTAGCCTGATTCTTCCGTAGGGTGAGGGACCCCCCACGAGGCTATTCAGTGCCCCCTGCAAAAGTGACCACTGTGTTAACCGACCAGCTGTTACCAGGCACATCTAGAGTCCAGCAGTGACCATGTTCAATCCTGAGCTTGAAACACTAAACCCCTTCTTTCAAAGAAAACCTTGGGCTAGGATAGAAACTTAGCACGAGCCTGACCAAGCCTGTGTATATGCCATTCATAGTTTATATAAGATTCTAGAGCTTGTGTGTGGCCAGGAAGCTCAGTGAATCCAGATGACATGGCCAATGGCTGAATCCTGTGGGAAGTCACTTAGCTTCTCTCTAACCCACGGACATTCTGCCCGCTGAGCAAAGGCAACTTTGAGAGGGAGTGTGGACCATCACTCCTATCAATACAGCTGCAGTGAACAGAATCACTGTTACTCCTCAGATCAGAAGGACAGCTCACTCAACACTGTCCTGACAGCACGTCAGTCAACCTGCCCAGGATGCTCCCAATTAAACTTTGATGTATCTAGTGCTTTGTATCTTTGTGTATAATAGAAATCCGTTTATAATATGGAGGCACATTTTATTTATTTTGGTTTGTTTATTCAACAATCAACAAGTAGTTCTTTTTTTTTTTTTTTTTTTTTTTTTTGCGGTACGCGGGCCTCTCACTGTTGTGGCCTCTCCCATTGCGGAGCACAGGCTCCGGACGCGCAGGCTCAGCGGCCATGGCTCACGGGCCCAGCCGCTCCGCGGCATGTGGGATCCTCGCGGACCGGGACACGAACCCGCGTCCCCTGCATCAGCAGGCGGACTCTCAACCACTGAGCCACCAGAGAAGCCCAACAGGTAGTTCTTGAATGCCTACTATGTGCTAGACATTGTTCTAGTTACAGTCAGAAACAAAAGAGATAAGTTTGTAAGATTCTTGTGTAGCTTACCATAAATAAGGGCATACCATAAGTAAGAAAATCAATAAACAACAAGGTAATTTCAGATAATCATAAAAAGTAAGCAGGGTGACATGACATAAAAGGTGACTAGTATTAGCTGCCTCAGATTATTCCCGTCCCCCTCCTCCTTTGCATTTGCTAGTGTACATGCTGGGAAGATACGATGCTTGTGTCACCAATGTCCCTTACTGCTGGCGGGACTCATATTCGTGACTTCGGGCAGAATACCCTGAGGAGGGCTTCCCTGCCCAAAAACATGCAGAGCCACATAAGAAAAGATTTTGATCCTTGAACTTTCCTTTCTCCTTGTCTGGGGCACAGACATAATGCCCAGAGGTGCAGCAGCTGGCTTGCAACCTTAAAGTAATAGCCACAAGGAAGGAAGTCAGGATGTTAAGGCTGGCAGAATAGAGAGTGAGAAACAGCCTGCATCACTGATGTCATCACTGAGCCTTGCACAGCTTTGATCTAACTCCCCTGGATGTCTTAATATGCGACACAAAGACATATCGGCTTAGACCTGTGTTAGGTTTATCCTTATTTACAGCCACTTTCTTGATTAATAGACATGAAGCTGTGGGTGAGAAGCTCATGGAAATTTCCAAGGTGCTCATGGAAATCTGCTCTGAGAAGATGACATTTAGTTGAGACCTGAATGACAAGAAGGAGCCAGTCATGTGAAGATCTGGGATAAAGAATTACAAGCAGAAGAAATAGCAAGTGCAAAGGCCCTGAGGCAGAAGTCTGCTGTGTCCAAGAAATAGAATCCAGTGGGCCTGAAGCACCATGAACAGGGGAAACTGTGACCACACTGACGGTTCGAGAGGCAGGCAGCACAAGACCACCGAGAGCCTTGTAAGCCATGTCAACAACTCTGGGTTTTACTTCAGTTCCAAGGAGAAATTTCAGATGGATCTGAGATACATTTTGGAGGTAAAGCCTTCAACAGGACTTGTTGACGGATTGAAAGTAGGATAAGGGAAAATAAGGAATTAAGGGTGACTTAGATTGTTATCCTGAACAACGGATGGAGCCATTACTTGAGTGGGAAAGAATGTGAAAGGTCTGAATGGGGACAGACAAGGGAATACAGAATCAGGAATTGTGTTTTATGCTGAGTTAGAGATGCCCATTCGAGCTGCAAGTGGCAATGTCATATGGGAAGCTGGATACATAAATCGGG
This sequence comes from Neophocaena asiaeorientalis asiaeorientalis, assembly GCF_003031525.2. NCBI lineage: Eukaryota > Metazoa > Chordata > Mammalia > Artiodactyla > Phocoenidae > Neophocaena > Neophocaena asiaeorientalis. The sequence continues at coordinate 6,121,056 of NW_020172369.1, read as the reverse complement.
AACTTCAGGGAGAAGTCAGGGCTACAGACAGAAATTTGGAACCATCTGCTTACAGATGGCATTTAAGTCATGACTCTGGATGTGACTTCCCGGCCAGAGAATGTAGATAAAGGAGTTTAGGCCTGGGATTACTTCAACGTTTTGATGTAGAATGGAGGTGATGGAGACAGCAAAGTGGATAAGAAGGAGTATCTAGGGAAGTGAAACCAAAGCCAAGAAGCTCGGAGGAAAGAAGTATTTTGAGAAGGAGAGTCATTAGCTCTGCTGAATGATGCTAAGAGGCTGGGGAAAATGAGACAGAGAAGAGGCTGGTGGATTTCGCTCATCAGATGTATTTGGTTATCCTGCTAAGAGCAGTTTCAGAAGAGAGGGGGGGCAGAAGCCTGATTTGAGTGGATTCAAGATAAAGTGGGTGATGAGAAAATGAAGTAGAGGCATCGCTTGAGTACAGAGTAGTTCTGATCTGAAAGGAAGCAAAAGAACGGGGCAGTGGCTGCAGTGGGGTTGGGTTAATGGAGGACCTGGGCAGAGTTTTTAGTTAGAAGATAGATCCTAGAGCTCTTGTCTGCTCAGCAAGGTGAATAGTGCAGAGTGAGGCGGAGGGGTTGATATCCACTGAACTCCCACTACGTATCAGGCACTTTACAAATCCTGTTTAATCCTCTCAACAAGCCTGTAAAGTTGGAGTTTTTCACCCTCTTTCTGAATGTGAAGGAGGCACCATAACATGTTGGTTGGCATTTCAGGTTTGAGTCCGACAGAACCTGAGCTCTGCTGTTTGTTGGCTGTGTGACCTTGACCTGTTACTTACCTCACTGTGCCTCTGTTTTCTCATCTGAAAAATGTGGATTCAGAACAGTACTTACCTCACATGACTGGTGTGAGGGTGAAAATGAAATGATCCACATAAAACATGTGCACAAGGCCTCACACATAGTAAGGGCTCAATAAATATTAGTTCCTTTCAGAAATGAGAAAAGAGAGCCTCAGAGGTGAAGTATCTTCCATTATTGAAAAAATATATTGAGCGTCTACTTTTTGCTAAGCACCATGTGAGGCCAGGGAGTACAGCAATGAAGGAGGATGAAGTGACCCTCTCCTCATAGAGCTTAGAGCCGACAGTGTTGATGACGATGACAATAATACAACCCACAATAGCTAACATGTACTTACTACGTGCCGGGCCCTGAGGGCTTCATAGTAGTGAGTAACAAAAGCAGAATGTGTCTTTCTCCATCTTGCCTTTCTATTATGTCATCTTTCCCAGGGGTATCATTTTGCAAGAAGAATGAAACCCAACTCTAGTGAAATAACCCTGCGGTGTGAGGACTGTGTTATTGAAAGGAAAACATTAGAGGTGATGACTAACCTTCCTTGCTTTCTCCACGATTTTCCAGAGAAACATGTTTTAGGAATTGTTTTTCTCTGCATACTGCCTTGTTTCCCCTTCCCTGGCTTCTTCTCACATCATACACATGTGACAGACATCATGTTAGATTCTCTGGGGTGTCAATGATAAGTACTTTGGGCTGAATTGTGACTCCATCAAAATTCATACATTGAAGTTCTAACCCCCAGTACTTCAGGATGTGACTGTATTTGGAGACAGGGCCTTTAAAGAGGTAAAGTTAAAATGAGGTCATTAGGCTGGGCCCTAATACAATATGACTAGTGTCCTTATGAGAAGAAGAGATTAGGACACAGACACCTTCAGAAGGAAGACCACGGAAGACACAGGGAGAAGACGGCTGTCTACAAATCAACAAGCGAGGCCTCAGAAGATACCAATCCTTCTGACACTTCGATCTCAGACTTCCAGCCTCTAGAATTGTGAGAAAATAGATTTCTATTGGTTGAGTCACCCAGCCTGTGGTACTTTGTTACAGCAGCCTTAGCAAACTAATGCAGTAAGTAAAACACAGCACTGGTGTGCACGACTTTGCAGCATTGTAGAGGAGATGGACAAGTTCATAACTAACTACCTGGCAGGTAGGGCAAGGCCGAACCACAGGAGAAGTGCTAAGGTTAGATCCTGGGCACCAAGGATAGAGAAGCCACTTCCAATGGCAGAGCAGACAGTCGGGGAAAGATCTAAGGAAGAAATGGATTGTGAACCAAAACTAGAATGACTCACAAGGACTTCCTGGGTATCAGATGGGAGACAAGGGCATTCTAGGGAGATGGCCCAGCGTGAATCATCTTTCTTTTATTATTAGGTCACTCTCTTTGTCCCCCTTGTGTATTATCCTTACCAGCGTCTATAATCAAATTATTACATTAGTAAATATGTTTATTAAGGGGCAACAGTATTACTGTCCCAATTTTCCAGGTGAGGAAGCTGAGGCACAGAAAGGTGAAGTAACTTGTCCAAGGCCACACAGCTAGTAAGTGGCAGAGCCAGACGCACACCCAGCAATCCTCCTCATTCACTGGTCTAATAACTGAGACCAGGTTTGAACAAGGAGCGAGGTGGGTGCAGACTGAGGCCCTGTAAGAGAGCACAGAGGAAAGTGGGGACTCTTCTTTCGAGACATGTGGGTGGAATCAGAAGGACAGAGTCAGTAGCTTGAGAAGAAAGGAAAGGTGAAGGAAGTTGATTTTATTTTTGAGAAGAGGAAAGGTTAGAAACTTTAGGTAAAGGGGAGAGAGGAGAAAGGAGATAGTTGTCAAAGAAAGTTCCAGAAGGAGAGGAGAAGCCTGTGATAAAGCCTAAGCCCCTGCAGGGTTGGGGGGGGGGCGTCGAGGGTGGTAAGGACAGCCTTGGAAGGAAATAGGGGACACAGTTTCCTCTGAAATGAAAGTGGAGAAGAGCTAAAAGGAAGAGATTAGAAGATGAAGATTCAACAGGAGTGATGGCCCCTGGCTCTCGTGTTGTGTTTTGTTCTCTCTGCCTCTCTGTCTCTCTCTTTCTCCTTCCTTCCTTCATTCTTCCTTCCTCTTTCTTTTCTTTCCATCCTTCCTTTCCTTCTTTTTTAAAAATTTCTCTTATTATATCTATATCTATCTATCTATATATATAGATAGATTTTTTTTTTTTTCTGGGAAGTACCAGGCAAGGGGAAGGAGTGGGGTGGTAGACCTAAGGGGAGCTGTGAAGTTTGGGGACAGACGCTGTGGGGTGTGGGAGAGACACTGAGGACAAGAAAAGGGCAGAACAGGAGTCAGCCCCCTACAGGTAGCGTGAATCCGTCCAGGTGGGCTCTGCAGCTGGGGTGCAGGGGTGGAGAAAGCGGGTTGGTCAAGGGATCAGGGTGGGGTCAGTATGGGGCAACGTCAAGGGGATCAGAGAACTGAGAATGAGGAGAGAATCTAAGGGATAGAACAGGGGACGCAGCCTAGGGAAGCGAGGAGAGTAAGAAGGAAAGCATAAGAAACAGGGAGAGTTTCTAGGACTAAAAAGTATCCATTCCAATATCCCCGTCCATTACTCACTAGATATTTCCCTTTTATTTTTGTTATACACATATTTAAAATTGAGACTTCTAAGCAAATGAAGCCCAGACAGGATTTTGTTCTGGTGTCACACTGAACGATCATGCTGGGAAGACAAAGTGTGTCACACTGATGGCACAAGGTATGACACGAGGGATGCACCACTTTTCACAAACATCAGAACTAATGTGGTCAATACAATCTCCTTGGAAGGCCGAATCTATTCCAGGGAGGCTGCTGTTATCCACAGCATTTCTGACCTCCTCATGGCACTATCCTTCACATCTTCTCACTTTTACCATGTCATCATTCTTTCCCCATGGATTTGATTTTGGTGGCTTCGATTTTTTAGAAAGAACCAAAAATCATTCAAGCGTTGTTCGATAAGTGAGGTAGTCGACCAAACTGAGTATCGTACTTCGGGTCAAAAACAAAGCGACAATTAAATAATGAGACCAAATCTCTCGGGTTGGGTCAGGGGCTGGGGACGTAGGGGAGACTCACCAGCTAGCTTGAGGGCAAACACTGGAGGAATTCTAACATAGTTTTGAGAGTACAATGTAAACAAGAAGTGTGTTCTCCCAGGGTGAGTGTGAGAAAGGATCATAATTTAAATGAATTAACCAATGTATTTAACATCTAGTCTCCTTTCTCCAAAGTGACACCTGGCACTGACCACTTTCTGTACTGTACTGGAAAATTCCATGTCTGCAGCTAACAAACACAACGTACAAATGCACTAGTAGTAACACACCAACGAAAATGTGTACAAGATGTCATCCATGAACCGAACGAAACATGATCTCAACTTAATACACATTCTTCACAGAAAAATACGCCTGACCAAGAAAAGACATTTTTAAATTACATCTTTACTATTGAGTTAGAGGAGAAATAAAAGTTTCTTTCTTGCACTTAACTCATTTTCACTCAAGATACTGTTTTACTAAGTTGCTTAATGTACGGGCTGGAGTGGTAATAAAACTAAGATAAATTTTAAAAAATATTTCTTTTCTAAAACGAAGCACCTCCTTAGCACAGTATAGAGTCCTGGTCAAGGAGTCAGGAATTCTGACAAATCCAGAGTTTTGATCTTACCCTGTCAACAAGTCACTGTGAATTCCCAGGCACGCCCCTCAAAGGCCCTCTTCAACTCTGAACACATGCAATATATTCCTACCTCTTTCTTATCTGCTCTGCGAAATTCCCTTTTCTAAACTTTTAGGAGTAAATGAGCACTTTTAGCCCCTAATTACATGAAAGCATGTCATTTATTTTCTACATAAATACCTTAAAAATTGATATACCTTAGTAATCCTTCATGTGTTAAATCATGAGAAAAGATAAATTTGTTCACTGCTATAAAATAAATTCCCCTCCTAGTTATTTTGTCTATTTGCTCAATTCAAAATTTGAACAGTATAATCATTATGTATTTTTGGTATTCATATCACTTTAGTACTTCATAAATATGATTCATGCCTTAACTGTGTTTATGGTGATGTTGTCTGATTACCATTGTTTGCATACTACACAACTCTTATCTTTTTTTTTTTTTTTTTTCTGGTACGCGGGCCTCTCACTGTTGCGGCCTCCCCCGTTGCGGAGCACAGGCTCCGGATGCGCAGGCTCAGCGGCCATGGCTCACGGGCCCAGCCGCTCCGCGGCATGTGGGATCTTCCCGGACCGGGGCACGAACCCGCGTCCCCCGCATCGGCAGGCGGACTCTCAACCGCTGCGCCACCAGGGAAGCCCCACAACTCTTATCTTAAATTGTCAAAAGAGTAAAAGAACTATTGGAAAGTACGCTGCACATTTCTGTCTGCAAAGTATAGCATACTGTAAGCTGAACTTGATCTTTAAATATATGTAAGAGAGACTTTTTACTAAGTAAAGTATACAGGAAATTACTCCTACCTCAGTCAAGCCAACAAAATCCAGGAGAAACTCATAACTAACTCCATGCAATAGAAAGAAGATTATGAAATTGTTTTAGTTCAGACGGAAGGAAGACATTTTTTAAACATTTTAAAATTTAGAAGTCTTTTTTTTCACATTAACCTGGATTAAATTTTTTTCTGTAAAAATAAGGGGAAACAACGGTGGTAAGGTTTCATTTAAATATGCAAAAGCAAAAAGATCATGGAATGGGGATTATAACATCTGTTTATATAATATATGAGACAATAAATGATGTAAATCTTAAGAAAAGCAATAAAAATGCATGATTTTGCAAGGTAGCTTTGGTCACTATTTTTAATATTTGGATTCTAAAGAGGGTTGCCCGTGACAGTGGCCTTCCAGTATGTAAAGCTCCATAACACCAATCCCATAAAAGACCACACTTCCCGGTAGGGGCAAAGCTATTTTAAAAAAAAGTTTGTTGTAGAAGGGATCATGAAAACTGTCTTTTAGGAAATGATATCCAGGTTCAACCATAGTAGTTTCTAGGCACAAAAGCATTATTTTCTTTTTTCACAATAATTCATTCTAAACCAAGAAGCCATCTGGGAAAAGGAAAAAAAAAACAAACCAAGAAAGTTTATTGTTCTACTCAGATGGAGAATCATCAGTAAGGAAAACAGAGTTAACAGCATATTCATTTTTAATACTTCTTGGGTGGATTTCCCCGGATGGTCTGATTTCCCAGTATTTCCCCCAAATAAGTGCTTGTGTGCCGGGCATGCAGATCGGTGTACAGCAGTACTTCTCAAAGGATATTTCCTAGACCAGGAGCATCAGGGAACTTGTTAGAAAGGCAACTCCTCCCCCCAGACCTACTAAATCAGAATCTCCAGTGTGGAGCCCAGGGACGCGTATGTCAAGACACCCTGTGGAGGATTCTGATACACATTGAAGGTTGAGAACCACTGGTCTCCAGCACATGGCCTGCCTGATTCTCACTCCATTCATTTTTCCTTCCTATTAATGCCCTTCCTTCAGCCCTAAGCATCTAACTATATCCCACTCCTCAAGTCTGGCCCAGCTCTTTCTTTGAACTTTGACAATTCCCTTACTTGAAATAGCACTTATCATTTACATACCGCAATTAAACATTACCTATATCTGAAGTGATTTCCCCATACCATGCCTTATGTTGTCCTCTAAATTATTTCTTATCTGTGTTTCCTTTCTCACTTTAACTGAATTGAAACCTGCCTCTTTTTTTTTAACATCTTTATTGGAGTATAATCGCTTTACAATGGTGTGTTAGCTTCTGCTTTATAACAAAATGAATCAGCTATATGTATACATATATCCCCATATCTCCTCCCTCTTGCGTCTCCCTCCCATCCTCCGTATCCCACACCTCTAGGTGGTCACAAAGCAGTGAGCTGATCTCCCTGTGCTATGCGGCTACTTCCCACTAGCTATCTATTTTACATTTGGTAGTGTATATAAGTCCATGCTACTCACCACTTCATCCCAGTTTACCCTTCCCCCTCCCCGTGTCCTCAAGTCCATCCTCTACATCTGAGTCTTTATTCCTGTCCTGCCCCTAGAAACCTGCCTCTTGAAGGCAGGAACTTTGTCTTGTACAGTTGGCCCTCCGTACTCTCGGGACTTGCATCCGCAGGGTTTGCATTCGCGGATTCAACTAACTGCAGATACAGCGGAGGGTTGACTGTATTCATCGTCCTTCGCCATTTGATATAAGGGACTCGAGCATCCTCAGATTTGGGTACCCGCAGGGGATCCTGGAACCGATCCCCGAGAATACTGAGGGGCGGCTGTATACTCTTTTACTTCCCACAGCATCTATCAGTGTTTAAGCCTTTGTTTGTTCTTCTAATATGCCCTTTTCTTCTTCCCACCAACTTCCAAGTTTCCAAATCCTTGCGATTTTTCAAGGTTCAACCCCAACGCTTTTTCTATGACCTGGCTTTTTCTATATATAGAAGTATTTTCCTTGAAAAAATCATAACTTTATCTTTTTAGCTTTCCACTTCACATTAGAGTCATTTGTTCGTGTCTTCCCCGTCTCATCATTGAAGATGGAGATAACTGTCTCAACCAGACTTTTAAATAACAGGGGTGGGGAGGAATAATTTAGCATGCTTCAGGGTATGCATGTATAATTAGTTTATTTTCCCTCAATATTGAATGAACTCTGATTTTGGATAATCCTACTATTTACACAGGAAGTAACTCTCACATTTCAGAAAGATGCAGTATTTCTCCTAGACGCATTGCAGGTCTGGGACAGGGTCTGCGTGCTGGAGACAATTGTTGCAATTTGTGTGGTCTAATAAGTGGTCTCAGAAGATTAGACATGAAGTAACGGGAATCTGCAGGAAATGGAGCCATAAGGAAACCAGGGCGACTTGAAGTCACATGGGTGGGGGAGAAAGGAGCCTCACCCCAGGGTAAGGACCAGTAGCAGAAGGCTTAATTGTTACCATGTCGCGGTGTGAACCCACTGTGTTACTGTCTGAGCTAATGGGAACCCGATGCAGCCAGCTTCCTGAACCCACCAGTCCTGACTTCAAACACGGCAGCCCATCCTGCAGGATCAGGCGGGCCAGAGTCCCAGGTTTATTTCCTCTCCAACAAAGGAGACCCCATCCCCACCCCCATCAGCTAAGATAGGCTGCTCAGGACACTGGCAAGGCTCTGGCACCAACCCTCCTGTTTTCCCCATTGAACACTCAATTCTAACTCCCAGACCCCCAACCTTGAAAGTCTTCTGGACTTAGTAGCCCCCCAAGAGCCCCTGGTTCTCTGTGCTTACAGACCCAGGAGTGAGAGAAAGGTCACAGGTCATTTGCTAGCAAATCCCGCTCAACTGGGAGTGCAAATAGGTGGAGATAGGCATGCAGGAAAATCAGGTGCTGAGGATTCATCACTGATGGGGTCGGGCAGTGTGAGGAAAGAGAGTTCATGGGGGCGCCCGAAAACTTCCAAGGCTGGTTCTCCTGTTTCTACCTACATCTATCACTTCTGTTTTGTCACCGGCTCCTGACAGGAAAATGCCAAAGTGGCAGGCAAAGAATCTCCTCCTGTTTATGTGACTAGAAAAGTGTTTACAGCCCCTGGTGTTTGGGGTCTGCCCCAAGCCCTAGGGCAAGCAAGCCCTGTCCCAGGTCTCGAGTCTGAGGACGAGGGGAGTGGCTCTGGAGCGTCAAGCTTCCTGGGTTGTTTTTTTTTTTCTGACTTCAAATCTCACAGGCAGCCTTGGTGTTTTTCCTTTGCCGAGATTTCTAAAGTTCCCTTTTTTATAGCGCTTATCGACATGTAAATTCCACACGAGGGTGAAAAGGTAGGTGTTTAAGATAGACTGCAACAGCTGGGGTAAACTGCCTCTTAAAAGGCTGTCTTAATGAAATGCATCTCTTTATATTTGGGGCATTTGTAAGCAGAATGGGAATGAAACTTGAGAAGATTATGTGATAACCAGCCTACATCCTGTTGAGAGAGAGAGAGAGAGAGAGAGAGAGAGAGAGAGAGTGTTTCTCTAATAACACAAAGATGAGCTTCTAGATAGCCTACCAGATAGCCGTCTTCCGGCCAGCATCTCCCATCATAAATCTTCATTCTGACTCAGGTTTTCTGTAGATTTTTGAGGACAGAGCTCATTTCCCTGGAGAGACAGGACTAAGGAAAGATCTGGAATTCCTCCAGTTAAAAAAAGCCACCATTCTGCTTAATCAACATTTGTTCCATCAGAATCAATATCCTGCAGAGGGTGGTTCTCATTGTTTTAAAGTCTGTTTGCAGGTGACAGAGCAAAGATACGGTTCCTGATAAAGACTTGCTGAAAAGGAAAAGAAAATATTCCTCAAAATAGCCAAGAAAAAAAAAAAAAGTTCCCAAACTCTCCTTTTACAAATAAGCTTCCTTTTGTGAGATATTCTGCCTGGCTTTGCATTCTCAAGAAATGTCAGTAACCCGACAGTGAAACAACACCTCTCTTCCCAGGGTTATCTATCATTTCTCACTGAAAGTGCTCAGCCATTTGCTAAGCATCTACAAAGTCATGGGTCCCCTCTGAACCTTAGTTTCTTTATCTTTGATAACAGTTTCCTACCCTGCAGGTTCTAGATGAGGCAGTGTGTTTGAAATTACCTAACCCATGGCGGACACTCAATAATAACTTCCCTACTTCACTTGATTTATCCACAGAATGGATCAGCGGCGGGTGGGTTTTAGAATCCGAACTGGGTTCAAGTTTGGGCTACATTATTTTTCATGAGGTGGCCCTAGACAAATCCCCTCACCTAGTATCTCCCCTGAACTTCAGTCTCCTCATTTGTGAAAATAGAATAGTGATACCTCTCCTCATTTTAGAAAGAACTTATGAGAGCCAAATAAACAAATATGAATCTTATAATAGACATTTGTATATCTGTAAACAGTAAAGCACATAAATCATGTTATAATCATTTATATTTTTCATAATTGGATAAAATGCATCAAATACTATTGAAACCACAAATACACTGAGGAAATCAAAGAAAAATGTTTATTTCATGGTAAAAAAAATATTGTTATCTTGTTCTGGTTTTGACTGTTTTTTTGTGTTTGTTTGTTTTTTTACAATTTTGGCTCTTTTTGATGAAGGCTTTTCTAGAGAAGCTGCACCAACTGAGATGTTCAAAACATGTACTCTTGTGCTACCAGGAGGAAGCCCAGAAAAGTAAGGTCTCTTGAAGTTCAAAATATATGGATACTCAAATAATTTCTAAAACTCCATTTGAGCAGAAGATTAATTGTTCATGGCACTACTCTTTCTCTGTTTGGGCTTCCTTAGTTTCCTGAGAGGGATGATGGCACTTGGGATCCAGCGTAGGTGGAACAGCTGGAGATCCTCCTCTGTCTCCCGATGTCTCAGCTTATCAGTGTTGACGGACAGAGCACATAAGGCCTTGCCAGCCTTGCTGACCAAACAGAAAATACAATTCTCTATTTCTACCGTGCTCTTTGCTTCTTGCAAAGGAAAGAGCCACTTCATTTAAGACACTGAAATATATAGGATGCAATCAATGCATTAGTGTCACTAGAAAAATTCCATTCCTGGACCTTGGGATAACCTAATTGTATTACCCAGTCCTTGGCAGCTCCAAAGTCTAATGAAGTCAACTTTTGATCATGATCAAAAGAAATAACATGGATTCTATGAAAATCATAGGCACACAGCACTCACCTTTTGATTTGTTGACTGGAAGAGGAGTAGGAAGCTTGAACAACCTGCAAATTGAAGAATGCACATATTAGACAAAGCAAATACATATGACACAAGTGGAACACACACACACGCACGCCGTTGATTAATAATTTTGGAAGAAACTAATCTCTAAGTTTTGTCTTGGGGTTGACTATTTCACAGATTTCCAATTATATATATGATATGTGACAAGGTTTTAGTGAAATGCATTGCTCTTGTTAAATTAATTGAGAACATATGTCTGAATTCAGTTCTTCATAATAAGATTAATAGGTAAATATCAATGAATTAATTGTTTATTCCATAAATCTCTAGTGAGTACTTACTATGTACCAGATGCTGTACTTGGTACTGAATATGCATTGATGAATAAAACAGACATGGTCCCTACCCTCAGCGTTGACCTTCTGATATTAACACAGCATGAGCAACTTTGATCTAAGGAAGGAAAAACTGGTATAAGAAAACTATATCTGGGGCTTCCCTGGTGGCGCAGTGGTTGGGGGTCCACCTGCCAATGCAGGGGACAAGGGTTCGTGCCCCGGTCTGGGAAGATCCCACATGCTGCGGAGCGGCTGTGCCCGTGAGCCATGGCCGCTGAGCCTGCACGTCCGGAGCCTGGGCTCCGCAACGGGAGAGGCCACAACAGTGAGAGGCCCACGTACCGCAAAAAAAAAAAAAAAAAAAAAAAAACGAAAAAAACAAGAAAACTCTATCCGTACTCATGGTAATTTCCACTCTAACCTGGACCAATGGGTAGGAAAGAGTCTCCCTGGTCACTTGTCAAGGCAAACCTGAGTCCATCAGAGCAGTAGCCTGGCCTAGCCATTAAGACTACAGGCTCTGGAGTCCAACTCTGGGGTGAATGCTGGCTTCTCTCTAGCCGTGTGCTGTTGAGCAAGATACTTGAGCTCCCCATGAATCTGTAAAATACAAGACATATTAATACCCACCTCATAGGGCTGTTGTAATGATGAACTAAGTCAACAAAGAAAGCTGTTAGAACAACACCAGGAAAATAGCAGGCGCTCAATAAATGTTAGCAAATCTTATTCATATCTGATCTCATCTCCCTTCATGGCTCCATACACAACCCAGCGTCCAGGCAGGATTACATCCATTCTCAACATCTGCCACTATTTCCCTTGCCTGCCCTCTCCCCCAACCCCTCCATGCTTTCACACATGGCGTTCCATCAGCCTGGACAGCCTTACCATCTCTTTTGTTCCCAGCAAACTTTTCCTGTGCTCATTGAGCCTCGGCTCAAGATGACTTCCTCTGGGAAAATATCCTTTCCCCTGACTGCCAGTGGTCGGGTGCCCCTCTGCCCTGCTCGACTAAGCTGTGCATAACTCTTAACACTATAATGCACCCTGGACTCAGAGTGCTGACTCTTATGTTCCTTTCAGCCAGATGGGGACCTCTATGAGGCTCCAGGAGAGGCTCAATCTATGTTTGTTAAGTGAACAAATGAATTAGTGAATAAATAGAAGGAAGGGAGGAAGGAAGGAAAGAAGGATGGCTCAATCCCTGGAACAACCTCATCAGGATGCATATTATAACCTGTGGAGCACGGAGTGAGATAAGCTTCTTGAGGAGCTCTGAGCCTGATGATTATTGCTGTTGCTGAGTCCAAGTTGCTACTGCTCACTGCATGACAGGCCAATAAATCAAGAGACGAGGTGTTGGGGCGAGGAATAGTGACTTTATTCGGAAAGCCTGCGACCGAGAAGATGGTGGACTAGTGTCCCAAAGAACCATCTTGCCTGAGTTACAACTCAGGCTTCTTTTTTAGTAACAGGGGAGGGAATAAAGTCAAATGTTTCCTGGTTCTGGTCAGCCTCTGGAGGAGATGTGTTAATTTCTTCCTTCCTGCCTTCATTCGCAGGTGGGCCTGGTCAGGATGTTTCCTGTGAGCTAAACAAAGCTTAACACTCATTACGTGGGAGGCGGGGTTCCCAAAGTTGTGCCATTATGTATAATTTCAGTTTATAGGCAACATCCCTTTAGCAATTAACTTGTAATAGAATACAAAGTTTCTTCCCTACTGCATTGCCTCCTCCAAACTCTACAGTTCTGAACTGGCCTAAAGACACAAGGGCAAGCAGAGAATGAGCTAAAAGCCAGAAGCAGCTAACTTTCCATATAACTTTACCTTCTGTGAACTCTGACCACACCAGAGACCTGCAAGCAGTCTTCAGATAGCATCTGGACCCTCTGTCTCTGAGTACACAAATCCCTGCATTTCACAAGAAGGATGGTTATCCACAGCTTTAAGTGTATATTCAAGTCTGGAAAGGGCATAGTTCCCCTTGGTAGCACTTGCTTCAGGACACTTCTCAACAGAAATGCCCTTTCTTAAGCTGCCATTCAAGCCCGTGATTTCTGTCCTCAAAACTGGTTCATTCTTTCAAGCTCTGATTTACCAACAGCATCACATTTGGATTAACTATTTGCACTCCCAACCAAAAAATGAAATGTTAATTCCCCAATACCAAAGACCCCTGACACATGAATATTTACCAAACACACACGCATGCTGAGAAAGGGGAGAAGGTACAGATTATATTTGAATATCATATAGACCCAAGTGCCATAATGAAAAAAAATCACAAGACTTGTTCATTGAGATCTCTGAAAAGGGTAGGTATTATATTCATTGGGGTAGAAGTTCCACCTAGTAAAAGAGTTTCATTTCCCCAAACTGAATAGAAACAATTAAACATTAGAAAAACAAAGCCTAGTTTTTCAAGTTGCAAAATTGAGCTCTCCACATCTTCTTATTTTCTCTCACTGTTCTTAGTCTACTGTATATGAGCTCACTTTTGGTGCATAATGAGCTATGCCCACATCTTCATGTCCAGTGCCCATGTCCTGCTTCCACTTTAAGGAATAAGACTTCTTAATCACTGCCCTCAAAATAGTTCATCCTCGTACTTGCTTCTTCATTCAGTAATTACTTTTTGACCTATAGCAGATACTCTACTAGGCAAAGGGGATAAAATAGCACAAGCCACCCTCTGCCCTGGGAAAGTTTTGACCAGTTTGTGAGTTCTCGGTAAGAGACAATTTGCATGTACAGACCTAAATTTAACTGATAAATGTATTTTGAAAATATTCCACAAGAATTGAATTTTTCATCAAATTTCATTTTTGACAAAATGAGAAACTTGTGTCCCCTGGCATAGTAGCCGGGAGATAGTAGGTAAATATCCATTTCTTTTTCTTCCTTGATTTTTGAAAATCAAGTTGTGTGTAAGATGAATTTGGGTCTTGACATTTCTGGCAAAGCATCAGATTCTACTGCACTGAGAAGCTACCTAGTGGAGACTGTGAGAGCCCGGCCTTTGGAGATCGCCTCTTCTGGCTTTCAGCCTCGGTTCTCTCCGCCATTCGGTAGAGAAGTAACGGCAAAGAAGCGCTTTAAGGTTTCTAAGCCTTAGGTGCCTTATCTGAAAAATGAGCGAAATAGCACATCTCTCACAGAGTTGTCAGAAGGTTACTTGAAATACAGTACGTAAAGTTTCCCTCATAGGAATCTGGCATCAAAAGTAGGTACTATTTGATGTAAATTATCACCGTCCCCAATTTGTCTGTGTTCAGAGATCAGCTTATTTATAAAAATTGGATTTTCTTACAGCAAAACATGCCCATAATTTGCAGCCAAACATCCAATTTGGAACTCGGGACAGAGGACCATGGGATTCTGGTATCTTTGTCATTTTTCAAGACGTCTTATGACAACCACCTCTCCCTCAAGAATCCTTCCCTGCCCTGGCAGAAAGAGGTTTGTCCCACCGCAGGCCAGCGCACATTCTTTCCATGGGACGGGTCCAAATCTCACTCTGTATTTATCTAACTTCCCTTTCCAAGAGGTTTAGCAAGTCTGAACTAGACTGTAAGCTCTTTAAGGGTCTCATTTATGTTTTCTCTCTTCAATAATATAATCTTCCCAGAACACTGCCTTGGGCCCACAATTTCTGGGACCAGGGTTTCAACTGGATGGATCCATCCCAGGGAGAGGCATACTCCACGCTCCGCGTACTCACGTCAGCAGCGGCTCTACAGACACCCTGCCTGCTTTTGTGTCCTCTCAGTTATTGTTTTCACTGAGTTACATGAAGCAAAGAGCCAGGCTCCCCTGTGGCACAGGATACAGTAGGCAGTATATTTTACTTTGTAGAACCTATGATTGAGGGAGGCCAAGGTCCCCATCCCCCCAACTGAAATTACCGTTGGAAAATCTTCAATATAAAACAGTAGTTCTTAAATCAGAGAGATTCTTGGACTCTTGAAAATCTGTTGAAGACGTAAGAACTCTCTTCCCAGGGCTAGGGGAAATAATATAACATTTTTACATATATGTTTTTAATTATAGATCACAGACTCCCTGCAATCTTTCCCTGCACCCTTTTGGATATCCACCTAACCTAGGAGAATCAAAACCAGCACCTGAGTTCTAGCTAGGATTCTAATTGTCTTTTTTTGCGAATCACGAGAAATCCAATAAAGCAGCGAGTGCCTGAGAAATCAGACGTTGAGTTGGATCCTGCACAGCAAACCCTGTCTCTGCTCTTCTGCATGTTTCTCTCTTTTACTGAGGGGTGACAATCCATCCCACTGGGGACGCCCTGGCCTGTTTCCTTGGGCCCACACATTGTGCAAACTCCAGAAACTTCTCAGTCCAAGAAAAGGAGCATTATACAGGAAGCACACTGCATGGTCAAAAAACATGGGATATTCAGTGAGCAATGGTTCGAGGTCATTTTCTCATCAGCAGCGGTGAGCTTGAAATTGATGTGCAAACCAGAAGATTACAGAGCTCTGGGAAGACTCGGGTTGTTTTTTGCCTGGGTCAGGGGAAGCTGCTGGCCGAATTTTTGCCTCCAGCCTCTTGTTGAGTGACAGGAAAAGAAAAAAGGACCATTTGAAGGCTCCTGGATTCAAATGGCTTGGACAGAGTGCCAGGCCCTCGCTGCCCTGGAGAAAGCCACTCTGGTGCCAGCTTAGGAACAAGTGTGTTCCCACTGTCTCCTGGAGAGGATTTCCCCGCCCCTGCGGAGGGGGTGGATTTCAAAGATGCTGACTTCTTGCCTTTTTAATAGGACTGCAAGTGTTCCCGCTTTAATCTGAAAACTTTCCCCCCATCTTCCACTCCTCCAATGCCTCCCCTAAAAAAGCTGGTATTCTGGGTCACTGCAACGCGTTAGGTTATCAAGCAGAGACAGGAGATTAGAGGAGCAGTTCGTAGCAGCAAACACAGCTATGGTATTGAAAGGTCACGTTGCACGTTAATGAAATGCTATCAAACATCAAACCCTAAAGGTACGGGTTAAAGCCACCAAAATCCCTTCTGGAGTTTGCCTTGTACAAGTGTGGACCTAAAAGTTCCCTGCCTTTCCCATACTTCCATCACCATGCTTTCCCTCCTTTAAAGACACACAGCATGCTTTCCCTCCTTTCAGCACTCCCAAACCAGGGTGTGTTTTCAATGCTGACCGCCCCATCTCTGCCTGACACTGTGGAGCCTTTCAGTCTAAAACCCCAGAGTCCACGACATCTGGGGAGAGGGAGAGAGTAAGGTCAGCTGCGAGCTGCTGCGAGCTGAGCTGACTTCGGGGATTGCACCGCAGCTGCCTGCCTCTGTCTCCACAGCCGCCCTCCCACATCTTCCTAGGAGACGGCTGTGTGTGAAGAAGGTGGTTTCCCACAGCTCTGATCTAGTTCGGCTGAAATTCAATCTCCGTGTGACCAACCTCGGCCAGCGCTCTCCCACCCGCCGCCGGCTCCCCTCTCCAGCCTGTGTGTGTGCGCTGCCCGCTTACGCCGTCAGTCCCGCGGCCTCCCCTCCCCTCCACCGGCCCCTGGGTATAGACTTACGGTGTCAGCGGGCCAGCCTTGGGGGCTTGGCGGCTGCCCGGACGCTCAGCCCTCATCCTCAGTGCTCTGAGGGGTGACACCCTATACCCGCCACTCAGCGGGGTTGAATGGGGCTTGTGAGTTATCGCTGGAGAAAAGGCAGCTGAGCCAGATGAGGCTGAGAACCCGAAACAGATGTAAAAGACATCAGGCTGAGTTCTCCGTGGATCTTCAATGCCCAGAAAGATTTATGACCTCTTTTAACCCTCTTCTAACACCGGTTGAACTGAGCTTGTTTTTTTTGTTTGTTTTTTTATACATTTTAATATATCTTTATTTTTTATTTATTTTTTTAACATCTTTATTGCAGTATAATTGTTTTACAATGGTGTGTTAGTTTCTGCTTTATAACAAAGTGAATCAGTTATACATATACATATGTTCCCATTTCTCTTCCCCTGAGCTTGTTTTATAGCGAGGAAACAAGCCTGGCAGTCATGAGGAAGATCACCAGAGCCACAGGGCCTGCCCCAGGGTCTGCAAACCCTCGCTTTTTTCTTTGTCCTCTCTCCCTCAAGCTCATCTAATGGCCTCTGCATCTGGTGGGGACATTTCATCACAACCTCTTTAAAACTCTCCGTCCCAGAGAGCCCAAAGCCACCAGTTACTTTGGCCCTAAATAGTGCACTGTTTGGGGGTGCGCCTTTCTACTGAACAGGGAAGTGATAAATATCTCTTAGAAAGGTGAAGATTGCAAGGAACCAGCTCTAGCCAGTGATGCAGTAGCCCTGACTCTTTTTATTTTTGGCCTAATTGTCACATAATCATGTTACACTGGATCAGGCCGCACTTTCTTTTGATGGAGAAAGCTTTGAACTTTGCTCTGCACTTCCTGCAAAAAGAGGATTTCTACCTCGGGGCAGGGAGGCACAGGAAGGCAGACGTTTGTGGGTGCCTTTTACAAGCCCTGTGAAGCGAAAGGGAAGGGGTTTACAAAGGCGTCATAATTAGGGATGATGTGTCAAGGCAAGCAGGCACCTCCTGAACCTGACCCCACTCCTCTCCTCCAGGGCAGCCTCAGGAACACAGAAATTCAGCACTGAGCACACAAGCCATTTTCCAATACAAAGAAGCCCAGGGGTCTTTCCATCTTTCATTTATTTTCTGCACACAGTGGGAAAGTGACAGGCAGGGTTGCTCTTTTTTACCGTTATTACTTTTTTAAAGAGCGATACATTTTGCATGACAAACTTTATTTTGGCTTACAACCAACTAGCTTGCTTATCTTGATACAGAGATAAGAACAGGCAGGTAGAGCTGGAAAGTATTTCCCTCACCTCCTCCAGACTCCCAGAGTCTGGGGCATGCCATCCTGAAGAATCAAACCTCAGTGTCCAATGTGGTGCAAAGAAACCCTCCATTTGAATTCAGTCTCACTCTCTCTGCCGTAGGTGGTTATGACCACCTGAGCACCTAAAAACATTGTTACATTCATTCTGCCCCCAGCCAGGCTGCATCGTGGAGGGAGGGCTTGTGGAATGAAGAAACACAGTTTTGGGGGGTGGAGATTCTACCCTGCCTGGGTAAGAGGAAGACTCCTGAAGCCAAGTTCAGAAATACTAGTCTCTCTGAGTCCTGAGAAAACTGCCCCGAATGTTAACACATCAATCTTAAGGAAACAAGCCTGGTTTTTATCGACTTAATTTCATATAATTATTTCAGAGTTTGAGTCTTTACAAGAAAGAAGGAGTGGAGGAAAAAGATCAGAAAATTGAAGGGGACGAACAAAAAAGGAATGAGATTTTCTTTGTTTTGAAGATTCCCATCACTCATTGGTGCCCAGGGCTCCATCTCGGCTTTCATCTTTTAGGAGTAGATGCATAGCATTCTCAGCAGCATGTGGAGAAGCACAGAAGGCACTGATTTCAGCTCAGAACTATTATGAAGGGACACTTTAATAAGCTTTCTCTGTGTCTTGGGTCTTACAGTACCAAATGTGCAGTGAAATAAGGCTAGAAGACCTGCAAGCCAGTCCTGACTTCAGGCTAAGTCCCACCACAGTTTGCCCAAGTCATTAAGCCACAGGGAACTCAGTCATGTCTCTAAAATGGGGGTAATAATACCTCCCCTGCCTGCCTCAGAGGTTTACATATAGGAAAACACTTTGAAAGGGTAAAAAAAAGTTGCTATATAGTAATTTATAATAGCCTTATCTTTATAATAAGATGTGGAAACAATCTAAATGTCCATTGACAGAGTAATGGATAGAGAAGATGTGGTACATATATACAATGGAATACTACTCAGCCATAAAAAAGAATGAAATAATGCCATTTGCAGCAACATGGATGCACCTAGAGATTATCATACTAAGTGAAGTAAGTCAGAAACAGAAACACAAATACCATATGATATCACTTCTATGTAGAATCTAAAATATGACACAAATGAACTTACCTATGACACAGAAACAGATTCACAGACATAGAGAACAAACTTATGGTTGCCAAGGGGGAGTGAGCGTGGGGGAGGGATGGATTGGGAGTTTGGGATTAGCAGATGCAAACTATTACATATAGAATGGATAAACAACTGGTCCTACTGTATAGCACTGGGAACTATATTCAATATCCTGTGATAAACCATAATGGAAAAGAATATGAAAAAGAATATATATGTGTATAACTGAATCACTTTTCTGTACAGCAGAAATTAACACAACATTGTAAATCAACTGTACTTCAATAAAATATTTTTTTAAATGCTGCTATATAAATGAAAGGTATTATGCTTACAATAATAAAGTTTAATTATGACTAGTATTCTCTAAGTTTAACTGAGTTTAACTGAGTTTGTTTCTAGTATTTACGTAAGAGTCAGACACACAAAAAATGGTAGGTCAGCAAAAACCGAAGACATTGTCTGGTTGATTTAAAACGCAAACCACAGGGCTTCCCTGGTGGCGCAGTGGTTGAGAGTCCGCCTGCCGATGCAGGGAACACGGGTTTGTGCCCCGGTCTGGGAAGATCCCACATGCCGCGGAGCAGCTGGGCCCGTGAGCCATGGCCGCTGAGCCTGCGCGTCCAGAACCTGTGCTCCGCAACGGGAGAGGCCACAACAGTGAGAGGCCTGCGTACCGCAAAAAAAAAAAAGCAAACCACAAAGCCCCATCATCCAGAAATTTTGATACAGTAGGCGTAGAACCTGCCTAGGAATCTGTATTTTAAACGAGCACCTTGGGAGAGTTCGAGGCAGATTGTTCTGCAACAACCCAGCTTGGAGAAACACTTTGTTTTGCAAAATGAGGACATTTCTCATCCTTTCACTCCCTGCCCCTGCTCCCACTGGGTCTGGGTGTGAGAACAGAGCCCACTGCTTTCACATCCCTTCATTAATATTTCAGAATTTACAGCATGAAGGACTGGAGAGAAACAAAGCAGAATGGGGGAATACGTTGATGCGTTTGGTTTCCCTTTAATGATGAGAAAAATGCATGTCTGCTCTAAGCGGATGATCAATTGATGCAGAAAATGTTGCACAAGTGTTCTTTGCTAAGCTGCAGCGTCAAAGTCAACAATATAAAAGAAAATATACCTCCGTTTAGTTGAAAAGGACTTACGTTCAAGACGTTGCTCAATAGGACTGGTATGAGTTACACTCTGTGAAACGGCCCTGTTCATTTACTCAGCTTTCCATAGAACCCTGCCAAAGAGAACAATAAGGAAGAGATTTAGCTCTAGGGGCTGCAATTTGTTTTTGCACCTGTGGATTTCTTTTTTTAAATGACAATGGTTTGAAAACATCATGATAATTTTTTTTTTTTTTTTTGCGGTTCGTGGGCCTCTCACTGTTGTGGCCTCTCCCGCTGCGGAGCACAGGCTCCGGACACGCAGGCTCAGCGGCCATGGCTCACCGGCCTAGTCGCTCCGCGGCATGTGGGATCCTCCCGGACCTTTTGCGGTTCGTGGGCCTCTCACTGTTGTGGCCTCTCCCGCTGCGGAGCACAGGCTCCGGACACGCAGGCTCAGCGGCCATGGCTCACCGGCCTAGTCGCTCCGCGGCATGTGGGATCCTCCCGGACCAGGGCACGAACCCGTGTCCCCCGCATCGGCAGGCGGACTCTCAACCACTGCGCCACCAGGGAAGCCCCATGATGATATTTTTAAAGACAGTCGGTGAAATAGTTGGTATGTATAGTTGGGACGATTGAATGGAGGACCTCTCATAAAAGGAATCCCTTTTTAGTGACAGTTGCCTACTCTAGGATAAAGAGGTAACAAAGAATGAAACTGAGGAAGAAATTTCTAGAAAAATAGGTGGCTCCTAGAAATCTAGGAGTAACTTTTTACCAACATCCAATTGATTTGTCTTGCAACTTTCCATTTCTAAAATGAGCAAAAACATTAACAAAAATGGCCTCTGGGAAACCAATAGAAGACTCACAATCCATTCAGTTTACTCATAGAAAACTCTCAGGTCCTTGTTTACAATTTTTTTACACACAGTTCTAATACAACACACGTGTGCACCCATGCTTGAGTTTGTGTATGTGTGTGTGAGTGCATTGGTCTTCTATGCTCACAGTAAACATTGAAAATTAGAGTGTTTTAAAAAGAATTTCTCAAAATAGGTACATTGATAACGGGAAGCAGCAGCTAATGGCCTGATAAAAAGCACGGAGACAGTCAATTTAAAAGTTTATGAAATTTTAATATACTTTAATAACCTACAATGGGACAGAATGTAAAAAAGGAATATATATATTCTTTTTCAGATTCTTCAATTCGCTCTGCTGTACACCTGAAACTAACACACCATTGTAAATCAATTATACTTCAATAAAAAAAAAAGTTCACAAAGTGACTTCAGAGTCTCAGAAATCTAGGACCCTTTTACCCCAAAAGACCCTCGGGGCCCCACTGTATGGCAGCAGACTGCAAAACCTTGGTTCACTGTAATGATCCCAAGACATCAAGAAAAAGTTAAATCCTGTTCTGTGTCCTTTGCTTAAGAAGGTACTAAACAATGTATTTTAGAAATTTCCATTCAAATGGTTAAAATTAAAGATGCTTCCATACTGAAAGTGGCAAATCCTTATCTTTCCAGAACTCCTGTTTATTCAAAAATACTTTTTTCCCAAAGTTTCTGGATAAGCAAAGTTTGTCTAAGGAGGAAAGATTAGAGATGGGAGGAGGAGAAACAGCTGTTTTGAGTTAAACAAAAAGCATGTTAATGACAGCACAGGAGTCAGAGATACTTGGGTTTAGCCTTCTGGTCAAAGAAGTAATGGGCTAAACGGTTGAATGAAAACAATTATTCAAGCTCTGTCATAGTAGACGTGAGGAGGGACATTCAGAAGACAGCACTGACAAATGAGGTATCCGTGGCATAAAACCATCCTTCCCCAAGCTGGAGTAGGAAGTAGAAGACGGTGCCCGCCGTACTGGGGAAAAAGGGGTGTGGAAATGGCCCAGCCTAACTCGCCAACATTGGGTGTTTACAGAGAGCATTTTCTGAGAAAGGTGATAACCTGACTACAGATGCTCCGTGGCTGGATCAAGAGGGGAGAAAAGAGAATGTTTTCAGCTCGAAAACTAATGATAAACGCAAATGTCATGATTATAGCGTACAAAGGTATAGGTACCAGAGACACTAAGAAAAATTTTAAAAAAAAACAGTAAGTCATTTTATCTTTACAGCAGTTCCCATAAGGAGGTCAGTAGGCTGTGGCAGAATCTACCAGTTAATTATCTCCACGTGTCTCTAAGTCAGCAGGATACCTCTAGCCGGAGAGCTCCAGCCTCTTTGCAAAGAGACCCTGAGCTTACTGGGGCAGACTGGGAAAGGCCAGGAAAATAGGGGAGGAGTCCCAGCAGCTAACCTTCCTGAGGACAGGGAAGAAATTGGTACCAAGTCCCCCCCACCCCATCACATCCTGCTTACCTCTCACTCCTGCACCTCCATTCTGCAGACCCTGAAGACCCTCCCCAAAACTCCTACTTCCTAGGGAACTCTGTCTCAATTCAAGTGAGACTGAGACTGAACTGTCCCTGTTCTACAAGTGGAGATGTATGGGAGGAACACAATCAGAATCAAAAAATATTCTCATCAAGACACACTCTAATTAGAGCCCTAACCCTCTCCTGAGCCAGTTGACCAGAAGTAGCCACGTTTAGGACTTTGACACACATAAATCCTTCAAATATTTTTTTCTAGTTCTGTGTCACACCATCTAATTTATGCTGTAGATTATAAGAAATAAAATACACAATTAATATGTTTAAAAATTTTTAGAAGGTCATGGCCACCAACTACATCTTGTGTATAAATAACTCCTACATCCAGCTCTCTCGTTGGCCCTGGACCCATATTTCCAGTTGCCTGCTGGACACCTCCATCCGGGTATCCCATACCTTCTTGACTCTTTGTACTTGAATTTGCTACATCCCAATGCAGGTCCATTGTCACCTTTTCTGCCTGGCAAATTCTTGAGATGAGGTAAGACTAATAGGCTGGATAATTATAAACACATCTGTCCCACTGCACCATAGGGACAGATCAGCACTGGCTAATTCTTAAGGACGTTTATAGGATTTAGGATTCAAGTAGCAGTGAAGAACTACTTAGAGATGCATGTGCCATGGTCCCACACATCAGCAACTCTCCTCAGTCATGAGTACTTAAGGGAAAGGGTAATAAGACAGCAGGAGCACAGAACAGGCACTAACAGTAGTTTTTATCACTGTTATGGTAATTTAGACATATAGCCTCAGGGGTTTTCCTTGACATAAATAGCATAAGAAAATTTGGCAGTGGGTGCCTGACCTTCTGTTCTGGGCCCTTTGCCCCGAGGGTAGAAACCTGCTTGCTCACCCATATCCCCACTCTAAATGCTCCTGCCCACATACTCTTTCCTCATTGACTCATACAAAGTGGAACCAGAAAGGAACATTAAAGATCTTCATTAAGGAGTTCAGCCTCTTTCTGTACAGATGAGGTCATGGAAATTGAAAGAGTTGTCGTGCCCATGGTAACAGAAATCCAGCGGCAGAGCTGTAACTAGAACCAAGATCATCTGCCGTATTCTAACCTCCTTTCTACTTTCACAACCACACGATGACAAGAAGAGTTAACACCCTTCCCAGGGATCCTTACAATTTCAAAAGGTTCAAAGAATCAAGCTGACCCAGCTCTAAGGGTGGAGCATCAGGGATCAAGCGCAGAGCAGAGCAGGTGTTTCTAGGCTAGCTATTCGTGAAGCTTCATATTCTAGAATGCATCTCTTTCAACATCCCAGAGGTCTAACATTTATACAACGCTTCACTGTCTCTCAAACTCCATTCAATATTCATGCCTTCATAGCTGGAGAGGAAAACACCTAAAGTGACTACATTGTACCACTGCACAGTTTGCATGTCCTGATGGGATTCATCATGTAATCTGGGCCTTCCTCTCACACATAAGAGTAATCTACATTATTTCCCCCAAAGAAAATTGAGGCTAGTAATAAATTCTCATTTCCTTTTCCACTTGTTCTTGGTATTTTGTTGCCATTTTTGTGATTGCTTACCTACAAACTTGAGCAGGAAGAGGGACTAAAGGATGGGGTGAGGTCATGAACATGGGCTTGGACCCAGGAGTTGTCTGTGTTTACTCACCTTGGTGTTTGTCAAGTCATTGCCCCGAGCACCCTAATTAGATTGCACGCATAGTGCTAAGTATTTCTTCTTGAACACGCTCTCACTCTCTTCTCACATCCCCATCCTTTTTCTCTTTAAAGATTGGAAATAGCTTTGTCATTTCCATTTACCTCCACCCCTGTCTTCCCTACTTCCTTCCCATTTATCTTAGCAAGGCAAATGCAAAAGAAACTGTATTTGGAAAACGTTCTTAACCTAGTATGTCACAGGTATGCAATAAAAATGCTGAGATTAATCTCATGATTGGTACCCTTTCCTCTGTGCCTATGAATCAAGAAGCCCTGGAGAATCCAGCATGGTATTAAATGTCAGATATTCACACAGGATGTACTTGATAAGATGAAAATATTACTTAAAAGCTAACAAGGGGGGCTTCCCTGGTGTCGCAGTGGTTAAGAATCCGCCTGCCAATGCAGGGGACATGGATTCAAGCCCTGGTCCGGGAAGATCCCACATGCCGCAGAGTAACTAAGCCCGTGCGCCACAACTACTGAGCCTGCACTTTAGAGCCTGTGAGCCACAGCTACTGAGCTCACATGCCACAACTACTGAAGCCCTCATGCCTAGAGCCCGCACACTGCAACAAAGAGTAGCCCCCGCTCACCGCAGCTAGAGAAAGCCGGTGCACAGCAACAAAGACCCAACGTGGCCAAAAATAAATAAATAAATAATAAAATAAAATTTTTTAATAAAAGCTAACAAGGGTGAGGATTATGATTCTACATAGAATTCCCGACATTATTCATGAAGTTTTCCATGGCTTCTAATAAGGAACCTACAGGATCTTTTCCACAAAGGACTCATCCACCAGCATGAAATTCAAGTTCTATTCCATGTCTTTAAAAATCTTGACTGATTTTCAGTCTACTGTATCATACATGCATGTTTGTCTTAATATAAAATCCTCCCACAATTTCTAATAAAATTAAAGTTTCAAGAAGATGCACCATGTTTATTCTATGACTCTCAATTGCCCCTGTAATACCACTGCTTACTCCAACATGAAAAATCAAACTTAACCATCAGGGAACCACTGAAAGAGCCATGCTCTTTGAAGGTCTGTGTTACAATTTTATTCTAAGACTTTTTGTTTTCCCATCAACTCTAAAATCTGACAAAATTTTTTTTGAATAAGTGTACAAGAACTTTTGGAGTGTTATCCAGTCTGTGTGCCATTTTTTTCTAAACTGGTTTTATCCACAGTCCTGCTAAAGGGATAAACCAGACCTCCTTGTTAATTCTATGTGCCAGTAACTACCCTGGCCACAGCTGATTGGACCTGATGCAAGCTGACCCAATCAGACACTCTACTGAGAGAACATAGAATTGGGTTCCAGCAATTACCTGATGTTGGGCCCTAGAGTTGAGAGGTCATACAGAATCAGGGTTGGAGCAGTCTTTTTATACCATAAGCATTCTGAAGCCAAGCAAGCCAGTCCAGAGAGAAAAAGAGAAGAATAAAAAAAAAAGAGAAAACAAGCAGCAATAAATAAGTTAATAAGATATTTTTCTGACCCAAATGGAATTAAATTAGAAATTAATAACAAAGAGCTATATAAAAACCACCAAATATTTAGAAATTAAGAAGCACACTTCTAGGTAATTCACAGGTCAAAGAAAAAATTCATAAGAGAAATTTTAAAATATTTTGACATGTATGAAAATGACAACACGGCATATCAGAATGTGTGGGATGCAGCTAAAGCAGTACCAAGAGGAAATTTTATAGCATTAAATGCTTACATTAGAAAAAGAGAACAATCTCAAATCAATGATCTAATTTTCCACATTAAAAACTCTTTTTAAAATAAGAGCAAATAAATCCAAATCATGAAGGGGACAAAATAATAAATGTAACAGCAGAAATTGATGAAATAGAAAACATGAAAGTAATTGAGAAAACAATAAAATCAAAAGAATATTTTTTGAAATGATCAATAAAATTGAAAACAGGGAAAAGAAGGGAGATAACACAAATTACCAATGTCAGAAATGAAAATGCAAGCAGATCCTACAAACATTAAAAGGATAATAACAGCATATTGTGAACAATGTCATACTCATAAATTTCACAACTTAGATGAAATAGACAAAGTCCTTGAAAGACACAAACTATCACAGCTCACTAAAGAAGAAACAGTTAATCTGAAATGACCTACATCAAATAAATAAACTGAATCATTATTTCAAAATTTCCACAAAAATAAAACTCTAGGTCCAGACAACTTCACCAGTGAATTCTACCAAACATCTAAGCAAGAAATAATACCCATTGTATATAAACTCTTTCAGAAAATAAAAGAGGAGGCAACATTTTAAAACTCATTTTATGAGTCCAAGATTACCCTGAGACCAAAACTAGACCTATATCACATAAAAACGTTATAGATTAATACTCTCATGAATATAGACACAAACATCCTTAACAAAATATTAGCAAATTGAATCCAGCAACACATACAAAGGATAATACTTCCTGATCAACTGGGACTTTTTTTTTTTTAGCAATGCCAGGTTGTTTTAGCATTTGGAAATCAGTCAATATAATTCACTGTATTAACAAACTAAACAAGATAAAAAATATAATCATCGCAACAGATACAGAAAAAGCACCTGAAAAAATTCAACATCTTTTCATAATAAAAAGAAACTCACAAAAAAACTAGAAATAGAAGGGAACTTTCTCAATCTGATACAGTGTTGAGAAAATCTAGAGCTAACATCATATTTAATGGTGAAAGACTGAATGTTTTTTCCCTAAGATTCAAAATAATGCAAGGATATCTGCTTTCACCACTTCTATTCAATTTTGTACTGTAAGTTCTAGCCAGTGCAACAAGATAAGAAAAAAAGTATACAGATTGTAAACAAAGAAGCCAAAGTATCTTTATTTACATATGACATGATTGTGTTTTATAGAATTCTAGGGATTTTACCAAAAAAATTACTAATACAATAAATAATTAAAGAACTAATAAGTGAGTAAAGTTAATCCTTGAACAACACAGGTTTGAAATGCACATGTTGTTTACACAGAGTTTTTTTTTTCAAAGTATTGATAAATACTACAATTACTACATGATCCCCAGTTCGTTGAATCCACAGATGCAGAACCACAGATATGGAGGAATGGAGTATAAGGAGGGCTGACTATAAGTTTATGTGGATTTGGGATTTCGTGGCAGGTCAACACCCCTAATCACCATGTTGTTCAAGGGTCAACTGTATAGTAAGATAACACCATACAAGGTCGATATTAAAAATCAATTGCATTTTTTTTATTGGCAATAAAAATAATTGGCATGATCCATGAAAGAAATAATTGATAAGCTGGACTCTATTAAAATTGAACACTTCTGCTCTGAGGAAAACATTGTCAAGAGAATGAGAAAACAAGCCACCATCCTGGGAGAAAATATTAACAGAACACATATATGATAAAAGACTGTTATCAAAAATATTCAAAGAACACTTAAAACTCAACAATATGGAAATAAGAGACCAGATTTTAAAATCTGAACAGATACCTCACCAAAGAAAGTATACAGATGTCAAATAAGCAAATGAAAAGGTGTACAACATCCTACATCATTAGGGAATTATGAATTAAAGTAACAATCAGATACCACTACACATCTATTAGAATGGCCAAAATTCAAAATACTGACAATACCAAATGCCAGTGAGGAAGAGGAGCAACTAGAACTCTCATTCATTGCTGATGGGAATGTAAAATGATACAGCCACTTTGGAAGACAATCGGGCAGTAGCTTACAAAACTAAACATACTCTTATCATATGATGAGCAATTATGCATATTTGTATTATCCAAACAAGTTGAAAACTTATCTCCACACAAACCTGCACATGGATATTTATAACAGCTTTGTTCCTGATTGTGAAAACTTGGAAGCAACCAAGATGTCGTTCAATAAGTGAATGGATAAATAAACTGTAGTACATCCAGACAGTGGAATATTATTCAGTGCTGAAAAGAAAGGAGCTATCAAGCCATGAAAAGACATGCAGGAAACTTAACTCCATATCACTAAGTTAAGAGCCAATCTGTAAAAGGCTATATACTGTGTGATTCCAACTATATGACATTCTGGAAAAGGCAAAACTATGGCAATAGTAAAATGATCAGTAGTTGCTAGGGATTAAGGAGGGAGGGAGGGATGAATAAGTAAAAGCAAAGGATTTTTGGAACAGTGAAACTACTCTGCATGATGCAATAATGGTGAATATATGTCATTGTACATTTGTCAAAACCTATAGGCTATACAACACCAGGAGTGAACCATAATGTAAACTATGGACTTTGGGTGATAATAGTGTGTCAATGTTGATTCACTGATTCTAGTAAACACACCACTGGGGTGTGGGATTTTGGTAGCAGGGAGGCTGTGCATATGTAGGGGAAAGGGATATACAGGAAATCTCTGTGCCTTCCTCTCAGTTGCTGTGAACCTAAAACTGCTGTAAAATATAAAGGCTATTTTAAAAATTGGAAAGTGAAATTTTAAAATTTATAATAGTATAGAGAAACATTAAAAATTTAGGGACAAATCTAATAATATAAGTGCAATATTTGTATTCTGAAAACTATAAAACATTCCTAAAAGAAAGGAGAGAGCTAAATTAATCACGAGATATACCCTGTTCATGAACTGAATGATCAATATTGATAAGATATAAACTTTCCCCTAATTGAGTTGTAGCTTCAGATCAATTATTACAGTCTAAACCCCAGCAAGTCTTTGGTAGAAAATGACAAATAGATTCTAAAATATATATGGAAATGGAAAGGTCCTAGAATGGCCAAAACAAATTTGAAAAAGAAGAACAAAATTAGGGGATTTACACTGCTTGATTTCAAGCCTTACTATAAATCTACAGTAATCAAGACGCAGTAGTGCTAGTGTAAGTATAGACATATAGAATATTGTCTATTTCCATTGGAATAGAAGAGAAAGTCCAGAAATAGATGCACACACATACGAAAAATTGATTTTTGACAAACGTGCGAAAGATAGTTCAATGGAGATAAAGACAGACTTTTCAGTAAATGGTGCTGGAACAACTACACATGGGGGAAAAATTAACCTCGATCCATAACTCCTATCATACACAAAAACTAACTTGAAATGGATCATAGACCTAAATGTAATATCTAAAACTGTAAAATGTCTCAGAAAACATGCAAGTAAACCTTCATGATCTTGGGATAGGCAAAGATTTCTGAGGATATAAAAAGCCCTAATAATAAAAAATTGATACACTTATCAATGTATAAGTTAAATTGATACACTTATGAAAATTCAAAGTATTTTTTCTTTAAAATACATCATTCAGAAAATGAGTTGACAAACCAAAGATGAGAAGGAAATGTTTACAATGCATGTATCCAACAAAGAATTTCTATTCAGAATATACAAACACAATTCAGTAATAAAAAGGCAACGCACCCTAGGAAAAAATGGGTGGCAAAAGATTTGAACAGACACTTCACAAATGAAAATAAACAAACGGCCAATAAGTACATGAAAAGACGCCCAACATTCCTGGTCATCAAAGAAATGCAAGTTAAAGCCGCAATGAGATACCACCACACACCTATTAGAATAGCTAAAATTAAAAATTTGACATAACCATGAATATGGAGCAGCTAGAACACTCAGGCATTGCAAATGGAAATATAAAATAATATAATCACTTTGAAAAACAGGTTGTTAATTTCTTATAGAGTTAAACCTAGATGTACCACAATGTAGCAATTATACTCTGAGGTATCTACCCCACCTCAAAATGATCACACAAAAGATTTTACCAAAATGTTCATAGCAGCTTTATTAATAAAAAGCAAAAACTGGAGACACACCAAACGTTTACCTTCAGGTGAACAGATAAATTCCGCTATAGTCATACAATGGAATACTACCTATCCATAAAAAGAATGGCCTACAGATACCTGTAAGAACATTGTTGTCTCAAAAGCACTATGCTAAGTGAACAAAGACACAAAGATTACATATGTTATATCATATATATGAAACTCTAGAAAAGACAAGACTACCTCACTGCTATAGAAAAGCAGTTCAGTGGTGGCCTGGAGCTGGGATTGGAGAGCAGGTGCACAGGGAACTTTTAAGGACGATGGAAGTGCCGTGCGTATTAATTTACAATGGTGTTTAAACAAGTATATACAAAGCACATAAAGCTGTGACTTAGGATGAGTGCATTTTATTGGATATACAAGTCAATAATGTCGTTTTGTAAAATTAATTTGGTATGTCTAAAATATAAAGTGTTCATGGACAAAATGTCTGCCAATAGGGTGGCAGGGGGCAGATCATGATGGCTTTTCATCCCATGCGTATTGTATATTTTGTTCAAAATATGTTTTAAAATGTATATGCTAAAAAATGGCATGGACTATTTGTGAAAGACAATGTGGAATGAGTCAGGAATCTTTTTCGATCATGACCCGGAATACGAAGAACACTTTACTTCATAACCCAGAATACAAATATGCACATGTATAACAGTGTTTATTCCTTTCTGCATGCAATGAATATTCATATAAATATTCAAAGGAAGAGGAATACTTCTTATTCTATTACAATATCATTTTTTAAATGCTATTTTCAATCCTTATATTTATTTCAAAACCCACTAAAAGGTTAGGACCTTTAGCTTGAAAAACACTGTATTAAAAACGTATCTGGGCTTCCCTGGTGGCTCAGTGGTTGAGAATCTGCCTGCTAATGCAGGGGACATGGGTTCGAGCCCTGGTCTGAGAAGATCCCACATGCCGCGGAGCAACTGGGCCCGTGAGCCACAACTACTGAGCCTGCGCAGCTGGATCCTGTGCTCCGCAACAAGAGAGGCCGCGATAGTGAGAGGCCCGCACACCGCGATGAAGAGTGGCCCCTGCTCGCCACAACTAGAGAAAGCCCTCGCACAGAAATGAAGACCCAACACACCCAAAAATAAATAAATAAATAAATAAATAAATAAATTTATCTGATAATGGTTAAAGGGTATGGATAAGCAACTTAATATTAATTTCTAGATAAGATCAAGCTTCGAAACAGAAGAGTTCAGAAGGAAGATATTGAAAAAATGAGAACTAAAAGGATTAGGGACATAAACATATAGGAATGGTCCTAGTTTATCCCTTCTAGCTGTGTGGGGGAAGATGAACCAGAGCATCAGTGGACCTTGAAAGACAAACAGATCTGGCTTCACACTTGGTTATGGCGCCAACTAGCTGCGTGATCTTAAGCAACTAATTTGAGCTCTCTGAGGCTCAGTTCCTTTGTCTGTAAAAGGATAATAGTTATAATACTTACAGAGTTGTGTGAGGATTAAGTGAGATGACCTATAAAGAGAAAGCACAGAATGGATTTCCTTTCTAATTTTTCATGTGACATAGATCATATAGCAGAAAACTGATTCTCCTTTATTAAAAAACAAAAGGAAAATACTCAGAGTGACCAAAGAATGCTACAGCAAGTTTGAAATGTCCATAAGACAGAAGGGTGCCCTTTATTTCCAAAAGGTTACATATAAGTAAAGCCTAAATAAAACCATATCTTCAGTTCTTCTTTAGCAAGAAGGTGGCTGCCTACAAGCCAGGAAGAGAGCTCTCCCCAGGAACAGAGTATACCAGCACCTTGATATGGGACTTTTAGTCTCCAAAACTATCAGAAAATGAGTTTCTGTTGTTTAAGCCCCCCAGTCTGGATATTTTGTTATGGGAACCCAAGCTGACTAATACAACACCAAAAGTTACCTTCCACTCATCTTTTCTCAGGAAGCTACTAGAAAACGTAGTGGGGCAAGAGAGCAAAATGAGAAAAAGGAAAAGATGGGAGATGGGAAATAGGATCTGTAACACAGAAAGGAGATGGGGAATCTGCATGAAGGCAGATCTGGGATGATCACTGAGCACCAGTCACAGAGGATACCATCTAGATGGGAGCAGGTCAGGTTCCAGGAGAAACTTCTTCAAGAAGTTGAACTCAATAGAATACCTAATGTGAATAAACATTTGGGGAGGCAGTTAGATAAATGATGGCGATTGTGTGGTTGAATTCCTAAATGCATTCCAAAAAATTTTTTTAACTAAGCAAAGGAGAAAAATAGAACACTGGTAATCCAGGGAAAATAAGAAATTATATAGAAAAGTAATCACAGTTATCTTAAATGGCTCCACTATGAATGGCATACATGCTCGTTATATTGCAATGTAGCCACTTTGAGAGGGTGGGCATGGGAAAGTCAGAAATGTATCTGTGGGATGATGGTGTAGGGGGAGAAAACAACTAAATTCTCACCTTCTGTAATAGGAGGTTAACGTATAATATACATAAAACTGAAGGGAGAATCAAGGTGTAGCTGTGCTTTCACGTTATTTGGAGATATGAGGCAAACACAGAAAGAGTCAGCTGGAAGAGGAAAGTGCTTGCTTTGGGGGTAGGAGACTGGTGTTTCTCTTAACAAAACCTTATAGACCTAGTTGACTTTTTAACTATGCATATGTATAACTTTGATAAAAATAAAAGATTAATGTTTGTGCTTTCAAAACCAAAAGTCCAAGCCTTTCACTTTTGTATTACAAGTTAATTTCTTAATGCCTATTCAAAGCCCAGGGTTTCCCCCACTTATAACATGGCTTGTTATAATCTTCGTTTTGTTCCAGGGTGTAAATAATGGCACATTGCAAAGTGAAGATATGGATAGGGACAAAGTACAGCTGGCCCTCTGTGTACTATGTTTATGATCCATAGATGGTTGAATCCATGGATGTGGAACACACAGATATGGAGGGCCAACTATGGGGCTTGAGTATCAGCGGATTTTGGTATCCGAAGCAAGTCCTGGAACCAGTCCTCCATGGATACCGAGGGGCAGCTGTATAATCAGAATTTTTTTTCCTTTATTATATCTGAAAAAATCCAGATAGATGTAAAATAGAGATTACAGAATAATAGGTAGGAATAAATCCAAAGGTGTCAGTAAACATAATAAATCCAATTAGGTGAATAATTTCACAAAGTAAAGGCAGAGATTCTCAGCTGGAGTTAATACCAAACCAAAACAGGGAGATGGCCCAGATGATGGAGTAGGAAGACCCTGAGCTCACCTCCTCCCATGGGCATACTAAAATTATAACTATTTACAGAATAACTAACAATGAGCACAACCTGAACACTAGCAGAAAAATCTACAATTTAAGATATAAAGAAGGAACCAGAACAAGATAGGTAGGAGATGCAGTATAGTCAAGATCCATAACCCCAGGGTAGACAATGCACAAGTGGGAGGATAATCACAATTGCAGAGGTTCTAACCAAGGAGCAAAGGATCTAAGCCCTACATTGGGCTCCCCAGCCCTGGGGTCCTGCACCAGGAAGAAACACCCCCAGAATGTCTTGCCTTGAAGGCTAGCAGAGCTTACATACAGGAGATCTGGAAAGCGGTAGGAAACAGAAATTCTGTTCTTGTAGGGCACACACAAAATCTCTCATGATCTGAGACCCAGTGCAGAGGCAGTAATTTGAAAGGAGCCTGGGTCAGACCCATTTGCTGATCTTGGAGAGACTCCTGGAGAGGCAGGAGACGACTGGAGCTCACCCTGGGGACATACATGCTGACGACAGAAATTTGAGGAGCTTGTACTACCACAAGGACACTGGTGTTGGCAAGCACCATTTTGGAGTCCTCCCTCTAGCCTATTAGCCCTGGAGGCTCTCCCGTCCACCAGCGAGCCAGCCCCAGGACCCTCAGACCACACAGCCAGCTGTGCCAGGGCTCAACCTCACCCACCAGTGGGCCAGTATCAGCCCTGGGACCCACCCAGGCCACACAGCTAGCCATGCTGGGACACGGCCCCACCCACCAGGGACCAGCAGCTACCACTCAAGGCAGGGCCTGGCAGCCAACAAGGCTGGGGGCCAGCCCTGTCTACCAGCACACCCATAGTAGTTAACCTCCCCACAACAGAAGGGCCCGTGCAGTCCACATATACGGAACCCCTAGACCGTATCATTCTGATGACCAGAGGGGAGTGTGCTGCTGGACCCTATAGGATGTCTCCTACATAAAGCCACTTCTCCAAGATGGGAAACATAACTGACCTACCCAATTCATAGGAATAGACACAGAGAATTAGGCAAAATGAGGAGACAGAGGAATATGTTCCAAAGGAATAAGACAAAACCCCAGAAGAACTAAGCAAAGTAGAAAAAAGCAATCTACTCAATAAAGTTCCAGATAATGGTAATAAAGATGCTCAATGAACTCAGGAGGATGGATGAACAAAAAGTTTAGAGTTTACCAAAATGTTAGAACATATAAAGAAGAACCAAACAGAGCTGAAGTATACAATAGGTAAAATAAAAATACACTTGAAGGAATCAACTATCAAGGTTAGATAGTACAGAGGAATGAACTGGAAGACAGAGTAGTAGAAATCACCCAAGTTGAACAGAGAAAAGAAAAAAGATTTTTTTTAAATTGAGGATCATTTAAGAGACCTGTGAAACAACATGAAGCATACTAACATTCACATTATAGGGGGGCCAAAAGAAGAAGAGAGAGGAAAAGGAGCAGAGAAGTTATTTCTTCTTAGCTAAAGAAATAACAGCTGAAAACTTCCCTAACCTGGGAAAGGAAACAGATATCCAGGTCCAAGAAGCACAGAGAGACCAAAGAGGTCCACACCAAGACACATGATAATTAAAATGGCAAAAATTAAAGAAAGGATCTTAAACAGGCAGCAAAGGGAAAGCAGCTAGTTATATACAAGAGACCCCCCCCATAAGACTATCAGCTGACTTTTCAGCAGAAACGTAGCAGGGTAGACAGGAGAGGCACAGTATATTTAAAGTGACAAAGGGAAAAACCTACAGCCAAGAATACACTACATGGCAAGGCTTTCATTCATATTTGGTGGAGAGATCAAAAGTTTTACAGACAATCAAAAGCTAAAAGAGTTCGGCACTACTAAACCAGTTTTATAAGAAATGTTAAAGGGACTTCACTAAGCAAAACAGAAAAGATCACAACTAGAAATATGAAAATTATGAATGGAAAACCCTCGCTGGTAAAGGCAAAAATACAGTAAAGGTAATGGATCAACCACTTATAGAGCTAGCAGGAAGTTTAAAAGACAAAAGTAGTAAAATCATCTATATCTACAATAAGTAGTTAAGATAAACACAAAACAAAAAAAATGTAAAATATGATGTCAAAAACATTACAGATAGAGGGGGGAAGGAGTAAAAATGCAGGGTTGTTGGAATGCATTTGAACTTAAGACATCATCGACTTAAAATAGTCATGTGTGTGTGTGTATATATATATGGGATATATATGGTTTGTTATATATGAACCTCATGGCAAGCACAAATCAAAAATCTATAAAGATACACTTACAAAAACGAGAAAGGAATCCGAACATAACATTAAAGAAGTCATCAGCTCACAGGGAAAAAGAGCAAAAGAAGAGGAAAAGAACAGAAATGATGTACAAAAACAAGCAAAACAATGAACAAAATGGCAATAAGTACATACCTATCAATAATTACTTTAAAGTAAATGGAAAGGCATAGAGTCACTGAATGGATAAAAAAAACAAAATCCATATACATGTTGCCTATAAGAGACTAAAAGATCAGCACCCAGAAAGCTGTAAGACATTGATGAAAGAAATTGAAGCCAACACAAACAAATGGAAAAACATACCATGCTTATGGATTGGAAGATTAATATTGTTAAAATTATCAGACTACCAGGGCAATCTACAGATTCAGTGCAATTCCTATCAAAATACCATGGACATTTTTCACAGAACTAGAAAAAATAATTCTAAAATTTGTACGGAAGTACAAAAGACCCTGAATAACCAAAGTAGTCTTGAGAAAGGACAAAGCTGGAGGTATCACATGCCCTGATTTCAAGCTATACTACATAGCTACAGTAATCAAAACAGTAGGTAGGGTACTGGCATAAAAACAGATACATAGATCAGTGGAACAGAATAGAAAGCCCAGAAATACACCCACACTTATGTGGTCAATTACAGAGGAAGCAAGAATATACAATGGGGAAAAGACAGCCTCTTCAATAAGTGGTGCTGGGAAATTGGACAGCTACATGCAAAAGAATCAAACTGGACTACTTTCTCACACCACATACAAAAATAAACTCAAAATGGATTGAAGACTTAAATGTAAGACTTAAAACCACGAAAGTCCTGGAAGAAAACATAGGCAGTAAGCTCTTGGACATTGGGTCTTAGCAACATGTTCTTGGATATGTCACATTAGGTAAGGTAAACAAAAGCAAAACTAAACAAACGGGACTACATCAAACTAAAAAGCTTTTCCACAGTGAAGGAAACTATCAACAAAACAAAAAAGGCAGCCTACTGAATGGGAGAAGATATTTGCAAATGATGTATCTGATAAGGGGTTAATATCCAAATATACAAAGAACTCATACAACTCAACAGAAAAAAAATCAACCTAATTTAAAAATAGGGAGAGGACCTGAATGGACATTTTTCCAAAGAAGACATACACATGGCCAACAGGCATATAAAAAGATGGTCAACATCACTAATCATCAGGGAGATGCAAATCAAAACCACAATGAGATATCACCTCACACCTGTCGGATTAGCTATCATCAAAAAGACAAGAAATAACAAGTGTTGGTGAGAATGTGGAAAGAAGGGAACCTCATACACCATTGGCGGGCATGTAAATTGGTGCAATCACTATGGTAAACATTTTGGAGATTCCTCAAAAAATTAAAAATAGAACTACTGTACAATTCAGCAATCCCACTTCTGGGCATTTTTCTGCAGAAAATAAAAACACTGATTCAAAAAGGTATATGCACCCCCTGTGTTCATTGCAGCATTATTTACAATGGCCAGATATGCAAGCAACATAAGTGTCCATTGATAGATGAACAGGTAAAGAAAATGTGAAATACACACACACACACACACACACACACACACACACACTGGAATATTACTCAGCCATAAAAAAGAATGAAATCTTGCCATTCACAACAACATGGGTGGACCTAGAGGGTATTATGCTAAGTGAAATAAGTCAAACGGAGAAAGTTAAATACCATACGATTTCACTTATAGGTAGAATCTAAAAAGCTAAACAAATGAACAAACATAACAAAATAGAAACAGACTCCTAGATACAGAGACCACATAGGTGGTTGCCAGAGGGGAGGGAGGAGGGGGAATGAGTGAAATAGATAAGGGAGATTAAGAGATACAAACTCGCAGTTATAAAATAAATGTCACTGGGATGTAATGCACAGCAGAGGGAATATAGACAATACTATTGTAATAACTTTGTATGGTGAAAGATGGTAACTAAGTGTATCATGGTGATCATTTTGTAATGTATAAATAAATCACTGTGCTGCACACCTGAAACTAATATAACATTGTTAGTCAATTACACTTCAATTAAAAAAACAAAAACCAAACAAAGTAGAATAGCAACACACACACGCACACACACACACACATACACACCCCACTTGGGACCTTTAAAGTTTCTTCTGTCCAGGAGGCTGTTATTCCACCTCTGTCCCCATCACCCCAGGGGCTCCCTCTGGAGAAACTTCCTCTCCCCCTTCAAGTTCAGTTTAGAGGTAGCCTCCTGTGCGAAGCCTTTTCTGAGCCTACTGGCTGATTGGTTGTCTTCCACTGTGTGCCCACAGTCCTGTGGGTTTATGCCCATGTCCACAGTGATTGCTTTGATGACAGTTCCCTCCAACTGCCTGCCCAGGGCGTTGCCCCATGTGCCTCTCACACAAAGCTAATCATGTGGGATGCTCAGCCCTTGGCCACAGTGGACAGGACCACAGAAGCCTTGGATCAAGGAAACTTGATCTATAGGTGGTCTACATGTGGGCTGGAATAAAAACAGTACCCCACAGAGATGAGGTGATTTTATTAGACAAGGAACACCAGATTGGGCACTTGGTATCAGGGGAGAAGAAGCTGAAAGAAGAGGTATTCAGATCTCCTGAGGCAGTCAGAGGAAGTTATCAGTAAGCAGCCCTGATGCATAAGTAGGAGCCACGTGGTAGGGAAAAGATACAGGAGTAAAATGAAATTATGGAACAGAAGTGGGAGAAGTGGAGAGGAACTGAGTCACCCCAACAGGTGTCTCTGAGTAACGTGATTACGAAAGCTGCCTGGGATCCTGCACCTCTTTCCCCTTTTCACACGGCGTTCCAACTTCCCAGAGGCCCACAGGTAAAACTGTTCCTGGTTCCCTGTGATTCCTTTTGTCCTTATATGAGATGTTGAAGTGGCACTCTGTTCCTTGCTACCAAAAAAAGCCAAACAGACATCACCTCTCCGGGCATTTACCACACTGTATTGTCATTCTCTGCTTGTCCATCTCCCTGTCTAGACTGGAACCTTGCTGTTACAATTCTGTATGCTTAGTACTAAGCATAGAGCCGAATGTCTTATAAATGTGTCTGGGTCCACGTTGTCGCTCTCACACAGAAACTTCCCGAAGATTAGCAGTTGACTGCTGTTAACTTCTCAGGACCCCATCTGGTAGAGAACCAAATGCAAATGATTCAGGAAAAACACTTACTGGTCTTGACATCCTCCAAGATACCTGCTAAGAATGAGGAAGGATTAGGAAGCTGATATCTGTGCTGGGATCTAAATCTCCGGGGGGGTTGTGTACCTCTGCACAGAATGGAAGGTTACAGAAGTGTTGTGTGGGTTTTATAGAAATCAAAAGTACATGCAATTCTTCTGAAGGCTTGCTGATTACTCTTAGCGCATTGTGTTTTCATTTTGATCTCTGGAAAATATCAGGAACAAGGAAAGAACTCCCCACCACCACGCCGCCAATCCCAGGCTCCATAGGAAAAACAGTATTGAAATAATACAAACATCTTGGATCGACCCTCTTTTGAAAGTAAGGAACGCCTCACCCTCCCAGCAGGCCCGAAGTCTGCACAGTTTGTCCGCCAAGAGAGTGAGCTTTGGCAGCGCTCCTTGAAAACTTCAACCGCAGGAGGCCTCTGATTGAATTGAAATTGTTTCCTCCGGTCAGATTTTGTTGGTGGTACACCCGCCTCAGGATGTGAATTCATCATGTTTGCTGTGGGGTGAGACTGGGGCCGTGGAAAGCGCATAGGAGAGTGGATGTGAGTGTCGGGGTGTGTGTGTGTGTGTGTGTTTGCACGCACACACGCATCCATTTATTCCCTAACGTCCCTAATAAACGCATTGACACTACCCAAAAGAATTCTGGAAGATTTGATACATTCTTATTCATCCTCAACATCTTTTAAAGTGATTGGAATTTAATCAACAAAAATAAGGAGATTGGAAAATAGAAATGGCAAAATTGGCAGTAAATTTTCCACAAGTCATTAACCGGGCCTCCGTTGACAGCACGCACATACTTATAACATTCAAAGGGAGGAAGACCACGTCCTCTGGCTTCACAGGGATGGAGGGAGTGGGGAAGGAAAGCAGGTTTGGGCTGTAAGAATATTTCACCTTGACATGTGGTGGACCGGTATCTCTGCTTGCTCTTTTTCCAAAGAAAACCCTACCACCTAAATAAGGTCACTATTTTTTTTTTTATCGTGGTCAAAAACACAAAACTTAAATCTGACATCTTAACCATGTTTAAGTGTACAGAAGTACAATTCATATTGTTGCACAACAGATCTCTAGAACTTTTTATCTTACAACACTGACACTCTATGCCCTTCCTAATTCTGCCTTCCCACCTCCCACTGGCCCTTGGCAACTACCTTTTTTCTTTCTGTTTCTATGATTTTAACTACTTTAGATACTTCACATAAGTAGTATCATATAAGCATTTGTCCTTTTGTGACTGCCTTATTTCACTTAGCATAACATCTTCAAGGTTCATCACTGTTGTACATGTGATAGGATTTCCATCTTTTTAAAGGGTACATAATGTTCCATTGTATGTATATACTACATTTTCTATTCCATTCGTATGTTGATGGACATTTGGGTTGTTTCCAACCTCTTGGCTATCGTGAATAATGTTGCAATGAACATAGGTGTGTAACTATCTCTTTAAGATCGTGCTTTGAGTTCTTTAGGCTATAAATCCAGAGATAAGATTGCTGGGTCATATGGTAGTTCTATTTTTAGTTTTTTGAGGAACCTCCACAATACTCTTCATAGTGGCTGCATCCTTTTATATTCCCACCAAAAGCGCACAAGGCTTCCAACGTTTCCACATCCTCGTCAACACTTGTTATTTTCTGTTCTTTTGATAGTGGCCATGCTGATGGGTGTGAGGTGATATCTCATGGTGGCTTTGATTAGGACTCTCTGTTTTACATGAGGAAATCGAAGACCTGGTCACTAGATCTAAAACTTCTACATTGGAAGCCATGCCAGCCTAAGTCAATCCACACGGTGCTCCCATCCTGGACTTCTAACCAGTGCTCCCCAGGAGCACTTGAACCAGTGCTTGAAACCTATGAGCAGTAAACCAGGGAGTAGTTGAAGTCACAAGATAAATGTGGTGTTTCTTCCAGTCCATCAGTTCTGGTCAATGGTAAGTAATTTAAAGCGTTGATTTGATATTAAAACAAACACAAATATATTATGAAATATAATACAAAAGTTATATGAATTTTTAAAGATAAGACACAGGACTACATGGAATTTTCTGGAAACACCTCAGCAGGCTACTCTAAGTCACACCCAGGACGATCCTGGGAGGTGCAAGCTCTCTCTTCTCTGCCACTAGAAAACTGCAGTGCAAAGGTTTGAAAAGCACTAGCATAGTCCACAGAGTACCATGAACATATTTTTCTTTTCTTATTTGTTTATAGAATTCTGGGGGTGGAAAAACCATTACAGAACCCGTGCTGTCATTTTACAAATGAGGAAAGAGAGGCCCCGAGAGGTGAAGGCCATGCTCACGGTCCCACAGCAGTGCTTCCTCCTTTCCCAACCAACGTGGATGTGTCTGATCACGGCTTAGAGGATTTCAGTTACTGAGAGAAAACAGTCACAGGCACAGAGGGACTGCAGATGTACTCACGCTGCAACTCAGATATGCAGAGAAAATTAGCTTATTTTTTGCTCTGCATTTGATTTGATTCGGGCCCACCAGCTAGGCTGTGAGAAAACAACAACTAAATCTCTGTCTTAAGCTTTAATCCAATGCCATACACTGAGACAGTTCATTAGGGGATGCTCAGCCTCTCCCTTTATACTTCTCCTCCCTCAATCCTCTCCAGAAGGTGGCTAGGTGTTCCGAGCAGCCCAATGACCTCATGGAGGCCGGGGTCTGGGTCTGAGGACTGGCCTGCTGTTCTCTGGACCAGCTGCAGACTGGCTCTTCTGAACTCCACTGGGGAATCTTTGGCTTGAGTGGTCCCTGAGCATTCAGCTGGTGTCTGTCGCTAGCATCCTGCAGCTGATAAACTCTCAGTCTATTCTTGATCAGCCCATTCAGGGCATGGGGCCTCTCCCTGCTGACTTGTCCTCCCCTTGGCTTTCATTGGTGATTGACCCCTCTGAGTTTCTGCCCCATCCTCCATCTGGTCCTCCAGCCCTGCAGTCCCTGGCCCTACCCAGTCTTTGCTGCACGGCCATCTCACCCTCCCACAGCGGGCCCCATGTGGACTCCCTCACGCCCAGCATGCATGTCACATGCAAGCCAAGGGTATCTCCATGATGTGCTTAAGACCCTCTCTCCATGTGACCACACTGCCCTATTGGTTCTGTTTTTCTGGAGAACCCTAACTAACACATAAGCCTACCAAATTCTTCCTCAATCCATGTAAGCAGAACAGTTCTAGTCAAGTAAACAGAAGTCTAACCTGAATCATAAAAACCGAGGGTCACAGCCCTCAATCAGTTCCAAGACTTGAGCCAGTATACAGACCCAGAATCTCTTGAATGAAGAGAGGTCAGGTCCCCTTAAGAAAGGACCACAGTACACTGCCCAGAATGAATACTGTTCATCTTTCTCCCAGCCTTCCCCAAAGGGATCTACAGTCTTATCAGGATTACTCTGCATTGAGGAAAAGGAAATAATCAGAACTTTCAGGAACTATACACTGGCTCTGAACTGACACTAATTCCAAGAGACCCAAAATGTCACTGTGGTACACCAGTCAGAATAGGAGCTTAGGGAGGTCAGGTGGTTGATGGAATGTTAGCTCAGGTCTGTCTCACAGTGGGCCTGGTGTGTCCCTGAACCCATCCTTGGTTATTTCCTGAGTTCTGGAATGCATAACTGGAATAGTCACACTTAGCTGCTAGCAGAATCCTCACATTGGTTCCCTGATCTGTGGGCTATAATAGTGCGAAATGCAAATGGAAGCCACTAGTACAGCCTCTACCTAGGAAAATAGTAAACAAAAAGCAATGCCACATTACTGGAGGGATTGTAGAAATTAGTGCCACCATTAAGGACTGGAAAGATAAGAGGGTAACAATTTCCACCACATCCCCGTGCAACTCACCTGTCTGACCAATGCAGAAGACAGATGCATCTTGGACAGTAACTGTGGATTATAATAAGCTCAACCAGGCGATGACTCCAGGTGATTGCAGCTGCTGTAAGAGATATGGTTTCATTGCTTAAGCT
The DNA here is from genome assembly GCF_003031525.2 of Neophocaena asiaeorientalis asiaeorientalis. Classification (NCBI taxonomy): domain Eukaryota; kingdom Metazoa; phylum Chordata; class Mammalia; order Artiodactyla; family Phocoenidae; genus Neophocaena; species Neophocaena asiaeorientalis. Next base: position 6,078,220 of record NW_020172369.1, on the reverse strand, counting down.
AATTAACATATCCCCTGGTATCTAGTATGCAGCTATTGACCTGGTAAGTTCTTTTCCCTCTATACCTGTCCATAAGGCCCACCAAAAGCAATCTGCTTTTATCTGGTAAGGCTAGCAGTACACCTTCACTGTCCCACCTCAGGGTCGTATCAACTCTCCAGCCCTATGCCATAATCTAGTTCACAGGGATCTCCCTTCCTCAAGATATACATTGGCTCATTGTATTGAAGAAATTATGCCGATTGGACCTAGTGAGCAAGATGTAGCAACTACTCTAAGACTTATGGGTTAGACATTTGTGTGTCAGAGGGTAGGAAATAATTAGACAAAAGTTCAAGGGCCTTCCACCTCAGTGAAATTCTTAAGGGTCTAGTGGTGTGGGCATGTCAAGATATCCGTTCTAAGGTGAAGGATAAGTGGTTGCATCTGGTCCCTCCTCCAACCAAAAAGGAGGTACAACGTCTCGTGGGGCTCTTGGGATTTGGAGGCAGCATGTTCCCCCCATTTGAGTGTATTACTCTAGCCCCCTTACCAAGTGATCCAAAAATGTCTTACTTTTGAGTGGGGTCCGGAACAAGAGAAGGCTCTACAAAAGGTCCAGGCCATTGTGCAAGTTGCCCTGCCACTTGGGCCGTATGAATCGGCAGATCCAATGGTGCTTGAAATGTCAGCGGCAGATAGGATGCTGTTTAGGGCCCTTGGGAGGCCCCTACAGGTGAATCTCAGGGCAGGTCCTTAGGACTTTGGAGCAAATCCCTGCCACCCTCTGCAGATAACTACTCTCCTTTGGAAAAACGGATCTTGGCCTCCTACTGGGCCTTCATAGAGACTCAGTGCTTAACCATGGGCCACCAAGTTACCAGGCAACCTGAGCTGCCCATTGTGAACTGGGTGTTATCTGACCCATTCAGCCATCAAATTGGGCATGCACAGCTGCACTCCATCACCGAATGGAAGTGGTGTACATGTGATAGGGCCGAGCAGGCCCAGACACAGTGGAAGGGCCTTTTGAAGACTCAGTTACAGCACCAGCTAGGTAGCAGTAACTTGTAGGGCTGGGGCGAGGTTCTGCAGAAGGCTGTGTGTGCTCAGAATCAGCACAGAGTATATTGTTCTGTCCCATAGCCAGGATTCATGGGTCCAAGAATCAAAGGGTGGAACCGGGAGTAACACCGCTCACTCTTACCCCTAATGACCCACTAGCCAAATATTTGCTTCCTGTTCCCATGGCCTTAGGCTCTGCTGGCCTATAGGTTTTAGCTCTAAAGGGAAGAATGCTTCCGCCAGGAGACACAGCAATGATTTTATTGAACTGGAAGTTAAGACTGCAGCCCCACCACTTTGGGCTCCTTGTGCCTCTGAATCAACAGGCAAAGAAGGGAGTTAGTGTGCTGGCTGGTGTGACTGATCCTGGCCACTAAGAGGAAAGGGGACTCCTACTCCACAACGGAGGTGAGGAAGAGTATATCTGGAATATAAGAGATCCCCTGGGACTTCTCTTAGTATTATCTTGCCCTGTGATTAAAGTCAATGGAAAACTACAACAGCCCAGTCCAGGCGAGACTACTACTGGCTCAGAACCATCATGAATGAAGGTTTGGGTCACTCTACCTCGTAAAGAACCATGACCAACCAAGGTGCTTGCCGAAGGTAAAGAGAATACAGAATGGGGAGTAGAAGAAGGTAGTTATAAACACCAGCATGACTAGGTGACCAGTTTCAGAAATGAGGACTGTAATTTTCATGAGTATTTCCTCCTTGTTTTGTTATGAATATGTATACATACCTTTGGGGTTTTTTTCTCTCTTTATCTTGAAACATAAGATGTATTGACTTTATATCATAGTATTTAAGTAGTGTTAACTTTACATTATACTGTTTAAGTTACAGGATATCAAGAAGAATAAACATCACTCTAGGACTTTACCTCCTCTTCTGAGGAAGAGGTTAGTGTGTTTTCCGTAAGTAACAGCCCTTGATCCCAGAAGGGGTGTGGGGGGGTGGAGATGTCTCTTAATATCACCCCATCATTTGAAATTTAAAGAAGTTGTCCAATGAGTAGCTTGATGGACCCTGGGCCCACCTCAAACATTGCTCCCAGGAGGTGGCAGGAGGTGGCAGGCCCTCTCACAGAGTAGATAAGTGTCTGAGACTCCAATACCAAGCTCTGTAGCTTTGGGGGCTGTGAATAATGTCTGAGACTCTCCCTTGGCCTCACACTGAAGGAGTCATTTTCCTTTGAGAAGGTGAAGGAACTTCAGTTATGAGCTTCTCTTCAGCAAGCATGTTAAGCTGAACACTAGAGGCCTTTCCCCATTTCTTCCCTGGATTGCAAAAGCCCTAGGAACCTTGTAAGATCTCAAGAAGAGAAACTGAGAACCCTAAAACAATAACTGAAACTGGAGTTATGTCCAACTAGATTGTTATAGGGCTAAACTTCATCTATTTATTTTAACTCAGTCATGAAAATAAATGTGATATTTCTTGAGTCTTAAGGTCATGGAGTACTTTGTACCCATTCAATTTATATGAAAAGTCTCACAAAGTCATAGAAACAAATCATAATTAGTTATACAACTGATGGTTAACTTTATTATTATTATTTTTTTGAATCACTACATCTGTGATGGATCTTTCTGAGCTAGGCTTAAGTTCTGTGTCTATGTCTAATGGCAGTACTAGGAGTACAAGGACCATGAAGACACTCAATCTTGATGATGACTTACTCTACACATGCAGTTATTGCAGCATTCCATAATTCTTGAGCATGTGAGTTCTACCTTCTGATGTCATTTTGTCCTCTCACTCCACTCTTTCTCCCTCTTTTTTTAAAATTAATTTTTATTGAAGTATAGTTGGTTTACAATGTTGTGTTAGTTTCTGCTATACAGCAAAGTGAATCAGTTATGCATATCCATATATTCACTCTTTTTTAGATTTTTTTTCCCATAGAGGTCATTACAGAGTATTGAGTAGAGCTCCCTGTGCTGTACAGTAGGTTCTTATTAGTTATCTATTTCATATATGGTAGTGTGTATATGTCAATCCCAATCTCCCAATTTATCCCTCCCAGCTTCCCTCTTTTTTAAAAGATTTACCAAACATTTATTGATAGCCTTCCATGTGCTGGATTTTGAAGATAAAAATAAAATAGGAAAATATCCTAATTAATACAACACTGCTCCATGCTGAAAATCAGGCAGGATAATTTAGTAGTGGCTCTTAAAAAACAAGTGTTGACATTAGAGTCAATTTCAGTTACCAGGGGCTCAAGATTTCATAGCAGTTAACCAGGATTGTTGCACAATAAGACTTTGCTCACAAACCCTTCATTGTGGAATTTAGGATCCTTCAATGTTGTCACAGGTGTGGTTTAATAGAAGTCACCTGTTAGCCCTCCAACATCAGCTCCATGCTCAGAATAGGAGGGAGGATTCTGGGTTCCTAACTCTACCTCCTATGCCCCCTCCTCCAGTCTTCCTCCAGGGCAAAGAGCAGGGACCCACTCATCCTGATCGGGAGAAAAGGGAGTTCTCCCATGATCCTGTTCCTTGGATTACAGGATGTATGGCCAAGTGGATCTCAGACTTGTATTTCTCATCCCAATTTTTATGTTTCCAAGAGACCTTTTAGGCCTAGTGTCTGAAAGTTGTCACCCAAGGACCATAGACCTGTTTAACTGCAACATCTCACATCTTTTTTTGACTTTTCTGACCCATGCTCATTTATTAATAAACAGGATTATTGTTTAATCTTGAACTGAGTCATTTTAATAAAAGACTATGCAGCTAAACTCCCTCTAAGATCCATAGAAGTTTTAAATACAAAACAGAGAGAGAGAATTCAGTCTGAAAGTTAGTTACCGATAAGAAAAAGAAAAACAATAAAAGGGAAATCAAATAAGATGTTATTAAGAAAATATTTTTATGTATAAATATTTTCATTTTTTATAGTGTGGCACTAGTGTTTATATCACTCTTTCAGTGTACTTGTTTTAATTCCTTTTAATGATAAGCTGAGTTAAATGCATCTTTCAAAAACCAAAATTTCTCTGAAATGTATACATCATTGACAAATGGATTTGGGCACGTTATCTAATATAAACTCTTGGCTTTCGAAAGATCAAAAATACTGTTAAAACGATGTTGGAGTATTTGTTTGAATTAACATGCATAATAAAGAATCATAGGCAGAAGAAAAAAGATAAGGCACAGTTTTCCAGCATCCAAATGGTTCTCTTGCTCAAAATTTCAGCCAAAGGCATAGACCACAGTAGGCAACTGAGAGCAAAACATCTTTATGTATTATTACTAAGCAGAAGACCTTGGGGGTAGATTTTCAAAATGCAGTCCCAAAATGCATGCTATGTTGACTGAAGTCCAAAATGACTTGAAATTTTGGAAGTGACAATAAAATCGAGGTCTTATTATGAATCACATGTGGGAACCCCAGCTGAACCAAAATTATACAAATCACAACCCTAATTAAAAGTTTTAAATTTTTTTAATTGCTCAAATAACATGTCCAAATGTTGCCATTAGACTCTAATAACACAACGCCATCTTCATTTTTCTTTTTCCTCTTGAGTTGAGACCCATTAACATATTGGATTGGAATATTTCTGGGTCTGTGCTTTCCTCGGGACAGCAAGATGTCGGGATAAACCAGTAGTCAGGGCAGACACAAAACCCTGAGAGAGAGAGGGCCAGCAGAAGTAGCAACGGCACCTCCGCGAAACCCTGTCAATAACGTATGGGCTGTCGGCGGTTGATCACTGAGCGTGGCCCCTTTCTCCCTCTGCAGGCTCCTTTCCCAGTGGACAGTCAGGCCAGCTGTCTAGGCAGCAGGAATAGCCCTCCTCTCCCAAGCCCAGACCTGTGGGAAAATCTTCATTGGCCAGTAATTGATTCCACACTGCCAGATCCATGACCCCAGGCTCCAGTCAAACTGGCAGCAAGCTGGGGAAGGCAGTCCACTGAAGGGGTGA
>NW_020172369.1:6017044-6072882 GCF_003031525.2 Neophocaena asiaeorientalis asiaeorientalis | reverse complement strand
CCTCTGAAGGGGTGAGGGGGCGGGAGCAAAGGCCATGGGGGGGGGCCCCCTGCAATTAACACTAATCTGAAAATTGGCCTCTGACAGCAAAGCCCAGCACCTGACAGCTAATTACTTATGTCAGACTGATGTGCACTTCACATGGAAAGGTTATTTATCAGAGACCAGAGTTTTTTCCTCCTCCCCTACTTTTTTTTTTTCCTGTTTGTCTTAGTTGAAAACAGTGAGGAATTGTTCCTGGTTGCTTAGATCCCAGAAACCCTGGAAGTTATCACACTTCATTTAACTGAAAGGCTCCGAAATACCCTTTCTGAGACCTGGTGCACGTGTGTTGTGCTGCCCACCTGGGCTGGAGACCAGAGAAAGATGTAGAAATCCCAGAGGGTGTGGCTCATTTCCTTTCTTAAATGGAGCCAAAGTGATGGAGACACTGGAAACCCAAATAATCAATGTAGGCGCAATAAGGAATTCAAGACAGGCGAACCAACTTCGTTCATCTCATTTTCAAAAAGCCAGTCCACAACGGGGAAGATCGGTAAGGGGCTTATTTTGCAAATGGAATCAAAAGCCTGCTGTCTTAAATTATTTTAAAATATTTCCTCTAATCTTCATATATCTGTATAGTAAGTGTCTAGGTGACCACCCAGCTACACTGTCTTTAAGTTGGTGATTTGACCTGCCTTGTCAATAATAAAAGTGGTTATCAAGGCGGGAGAGGAGATTATATGGGACTTTTCCTTTCTACTTTCAGTCAACAAATATTTTTTGAGCATCTATTTTATGCTGGGCATTGTGCTGGGTCCTGATAGGTTTTTTTTCCCTCTTAGGATGGGTTTGAGAGTGACACAGAGAAATAAGGAAATTACAATGTAACATGATAACATTTACTGAACATTTACTGATGGTGAAATACAAGATTTGGAAGCACTTAAACCAGGATCTAACCTAAATTTATATAGTGCATAAAGTAGTCTCTAGGCTGAGATCTGAATAAACAAGAATCAGGCAGGCAAAGGAGGGAGAGTGTAACAGTGGAGGATAGAAAAGATAAAGGAAATACATTCACAGAACCTGACATGAGAGAGAATTCAGCAGAGGTGGAGCCTAAAGAAGACATGACCAGATGAGGCTGATATTTACGGTTCATGGTGAATTTGTCCCAAGTTTTTTCAAGTAGAAATTATAAGGCTTCTGGTTTAACGGACTTTACACTATTGCTCTCCTCTCTCATCCAACCTGATCTCACTTCAGGTATCCAAGTCCTGGACGAGGCCATGCCAGGGAAATCCTGCCAGGGAAATCACAGCTACCGAAAAGCTATAGGATTATTGGGTGAGTATTAGTGCAGGAATCAGGGGTCCTGGGAGAATGGACAGATACAAACTTTTGCCCACCAACTACCTGCCTTGCCAATGGGACTCCCTCTCCCCCATCACGTGTGAGTCTGGGTGTTCATAAGGGTTAATGTATTTATTCAACAAATGTTGAGTGTGTCCTCTATGCCAGGTGATGGGAGGCACCAAGGATACTGAAGTGAACAAGGTGGGCATGGCCCCTGTCTTCCAAGAGCTAGTATATTCTAAGGAGAAGACAGATATGAAACAGATAGTTATATAAATCATCAAAAATGTCCTGTGTGAGAAAAAATTAAGAAGTACATTATCAAAAACCATCTGTATGAAAACTGTTGTGTAATAACTAAAATGAAAGATATTGTCATTAAGATACCTGGAATGTGAAGTCATAGAGAAAAAGAAGAAAATAGGGCACATGAGTTGAGATCTTGCCGTGTGTTTGGTACTGGGCTAGAGCTTTATATGTACTGTGTCACTTGTTTCTCGTAACAAACTTACGAAGGTGTTATTATTTCCCCTACTTCACCAGCGAAGTTACTGAGACGCTAAAGAGTTAAAAGGAACTTACTCCAGGCCATCCAACTAGTAAAGGAGGGAATGGTGAGACCTGGGCTCCGTCTCTACCCACAAGGGAATGTAACCCCAACAGTGCCTCAGCAGACTTCATTCTTCAGGACCAGAGAACTAGTTCCCACCCGGGCTAGAATCACATCAAGCAGACAGAGCAAACCTGACCGGAACATTCTGCGTCTCCTGGAGACCAACTTTTCCCTTAGTGGAAGCATCAGCTTGTGTCATCTTGAGAGAATATTTATACTTTCTCAGGCATGAAACCCTTTTCATAAGACCTGGTAGACCTTACGACACAAATGTAATTTCTATCCCAATCTTTTGACGGCACTTACCACCCAGCCCTTTAGGACGTGTGACATCGACTATAGAAAAACTCATCGAACTTATGCTTTTGAAATGTAGAGAAACTGAAATCAAAGCAGAAAGGTGGGGCTATTCATTGTTTCTGAAAACAGGAATCAGAGGACTAGACCAAAAACAAAAAAGACCTTGCAAACAGATGCGCCATCATAAAAGCGTTAGTCCTACCACCCGCAGTAGAGTTCAGAAAGGCCCCCAATGGCAGAATTATTACTGTACAGCCATTACGCCTGGCTGTTATTTAGGGAGCATTGCAGTTTCCACAGTCACGACCAAGTCTCTGGGCACCCGCAGAAAATAACTCCGCTTTAAATAAGTAATGAACAGAACAGCACCAGTCCAGCTCAGACACAAAAACCTGATGAAAGGAAGCAACCTCACACTCTGCCTTATGCCCCCCAGTTCCTGGGTCTGGAGTTTTCTCAGGACACAAAGCCCACAGCTCCAACTCAAGTGACCCCTGAGCTGGAGTTCTTGTCAAGACAATGTCAGCAGCAGCTTCTGGAAACCGCAGACACTGTGATCTCCGTCCATAACAGATCGTTATGTTTGGGCTTCCTAATCGCCCTCTTGGAGGACAGAAAGAGAACACTAGCCAGAGTGACCAGGCTGTGGCCTGCCCTTGGCCCCTGCTCCCGCTTAAAGGACCACCACCCCCCTTCACCATGCAGGCTTTTTTTAGGCACTGCAATGGAAACAGTCAGATAGTCTCTTGGCCCCAAGTGAGGTCTCTGTTCCACAGCTCCTGCTGTCTGTTTAGCGCAAACTCAAGCATGTGACACACTCACATCCACTTGGGTTTCCTAAATGCTTCTTCGGTCAGTGTTGAAGATGCTTAAATCTTGTCAGTGTTCTATTTTGCCCTAATCTCTCTTTCAAAATATGTTTTTGGTTTTTAGTCAAACAAAACAGAAACCAAAACACCTCTGGTACCAAGAGTGAGCATGGTTTTCTTTTTAAGCTTTGGTTTGTTTCTATGAAATGATCTCATGCTGACCTGAGTATAAATGGTGAGACGGTATGGTTTCCGATTAAAGTAAAGAGCCTATACCATCCTTTTTGTAAATAAAGGATTTACATTTTGGTCTTCTCAGAAGTGCTTATTTTTCTTAAGCAAGAGTGCCTAACCCTAGCTTTGCTCTAAACTGGGCATTGCTTGCAAGCCAGCCCATGGAATGGCCAAGGGCAGGAATGCCAACAAGCCCCCATGGCTTCCTGCTGCCACCACCAAGTTCCATTCCCTCCCGCTTACCACTGACCACATATCACAAAACCATATGTATGCCTAGGACCCCAAAATATTTCTGCATGAGGGGTTCCCCATACAGCCCTCTGGATTTCTGGAAATCAGCCATCACTCTCAAAGCTTCCAAAGTCCATGGACACCATCAGAGTGCCTCTCTGAGCCGAGTGACACCTGCTGTCTGCCTGTCTGGATGGGTGGAAGCCTGCTGTGAGATCACTGGCACAGTGGAAGACCCCCAGAGAACTCCCTTAACCAAATGCTGGGCAGGTGGGCACCAAGGCCGCCACTCAGGGGCTGACTTGGAACAGTACATTCAAAACTATCATCGTCCAAGAAATAAAAGAGTACTTTGGCAGCCCCAAATATAAACTCTCATTATTATAGAGACAGGCTCACTTCATTTCTCATTTGGCCATACTCTGATCTCTTTGGGGCCTATTTAGCACCCACTGACAACATGTATATTGTTTCCCCTGGAATTGCCTTTTTTAAACTGGATTAATTGCAACGAGAAGCTAATTTACAGATCAACATTGTCTTAAGCATGATGATGGTTTTAAATAATAATAATAGCGATGGTTTTGGCTTATACAGTGCCTATTCCAACAAAGAGAGATGCACATCTTTTATAATCATTATCTGGCACTAACTGGTATGCAAATCCTCCCTCCTACCCCCAGAGCTCACAGTTGTATGCTGCACAGCTGTGAGTCATCAGACATTAATGTGGACTTAATTTGAAGTGGTGCTGGAGGTAGTGGGCACAGCTCAAATTAGACATGTGGTGGGCGTTTAACCACAGTATTACCAATTCCCATTCTGACATCTGACAGTCCTTAATAATTAACTGCATGTAAATGGTCAAACCTTCCCTCTCTGTTGGACCAGTCTCCAGCTATACCAGTCTCTTCATCATAATTGCAAGTCGGGGCTGTCAATTGCACTTGAGACAAATCATAGGCAAAAGATCAGACAGCTTCAGGAGTCCTGTGTTCTCTGATCTATCTGCCTTTTAATTGGACTGGAAGGCCTTCCCAGCAGCTCCCATATGCTGCCTCCTTAGAAAGATATACTATTCTCTCTGGATAAGAGGGAAATTGATTGTGCTTTGAGGCTTCTTTGGAGGCTTTCGGGAAACACGCTTTTGTGGTGGATTTTCAAGGTTCCCCTAGAACACACCAAGGCAGGTACGTTGCCCCAAACCCACAAGCTGCTCCTTCTTTTCTGAATCCTCACCCTTGTGTGATTTTTCTTCCTTCTCCTTCTAAAATGTCTTATTCCGATTTGAGCCACAGTGTGACAGGCTAGGCCCCCACTGAAAAAAGATTGGCACTCTCTGAAAGTCCAAGGGAAATGTCACACAACAGAGGTGATCAAACTCAGAACTATACTAAACGCATCATCTCTAGAAAAAGCAATATCAAATTCAAGTTTGGGTGAGCGACACATTCTACGGCCTCTAGTCAGCCAAGCTAAGGTCCTAGGGCTGAATGTATCTTTTGTGGACAGCAAAAAGATTCAATTGATATCCAGCACAGTGTGATCATTGGCAAAAACATCATTATACCTATTAGTAAAGGCAACCTTGATTGATAATGGATACAATACACACACAGGAACTAATGACACAATTACATTTACAATCAAATTAAATATAATGTGGACAGAGACAGAAATGATTTTTATTTTTGTATTATGGATGAAAAAGGAATTTACTAAGCAAATGAATTCTATAAAACTTAACTTGTAAAACAAGTAAAAGCATGAAGTTTTTAATGTTGTGATTTTCTTTGATATACCATTTAAGTACAATTGACATGCCGATTATGAAGTTGTTTGTTCTCTTTTTAGTAAAATAGATCCCCTAAGAATTCGTCCTAAGTAATATTTTATTACTTTAGTTAGATACTCCTCAAAGCATTAAATGTGCACTTTTTTTTTTTTTAAGATTCTACAGTTGAGACTGGATTTGCCCATTAGGCAGCAAGCAGTAAGTTTTATGGTAGAGGTTGAGGATATATCACTCCAGCTGCTGGGAAGTACAGTAACAAGCCTGATATTATGTGTTAAGTAGTAAATAAGTAAACAATTATGGTGGCTCTCAGGCTCTGCCTGTGTTTTTAATCCTGTATTTGCCCCTCAGGCCAAATAAGCATACTTGAAGTATCAACCCAATTATAACTTAATGGAATAAAAATGAGCTAAGAGGGAACAGAAGAAACAAAAATACATTAAAGAGAGAGCGAGAATAAAGAAAGAAAAAAAATTTTTAAATCGTCATATATATTTGTACACAGAATGCATGAAAGCAAACAGATGTGAGGGTCCTTGGAACTTAAAATATTGCTGTGTCCTGGTCATTTTCTCTGTCCCAGAAAAAGAATAAGCTCTTTTCAAAGCCAGGGTCTGAAAGAAGGGCTAACATCAAACAGCCCCAGAATAACCAGGAGACTAAAGCCTGAAGCTATTCAACTTCCTGCCTTGTAACTAACTAATCTACTTAGAGCTGGAAGAAGATGAGGGGCACCTTTGTGCCAGAAAAGCTTTCCAGAACAGAAGCAGCATTCGTAGTCTGTTGGACAGAGCCAGAGCCAGGAATAAGAAGACTTATGCCACTGCCCACCTGGATCTGCCCCCTGCGGCCCAGGCAGGTCCATATATGTCCCTCCTCTGGAGGTGAACGCGCTGGCCATCTCCCACGTGGCTGCCCTGCTCAGCACACGGTGGGAGCAGCCTCAGACATTGTGAGAAGCAGAGGAAAGGCTTCCTGGCAGAGGAGGAAATTGGTTCCACTTCCAGGGCCCCTGACAGCTAGTGCCTCCTGACTGTTCTCCTGACATGCATGGCCAGGGGCACCTCTGCATCTGCGTGTTCGCTGAATCATTGCTGTTCCCCAGGCTCCATCTTTAACTGCTAGTTTCTAAGCACTCCGAGGTCCTGCCAGCTCCCGGGTCTGGCTCTCCCTTTGTTCCATTCCCAGCCTAGCCTTGGCAGTCCTTGGTCCTGGCCTCAGATATCCGCCTCAATTCAGGGTCCTGGCACAGCAACAGTACTTTAACTAGAAACCGAAAAGTATTTTGGGAAATGACTGAGAGCCGATATGAGAGGGTAGGGCCACTTCCACAAACCAGTAATGCTGACCGACGGACCTGGCATGCTGTTATTTGATGAAACTTAAGAGAAACTTTGCAGAAATTTTAATATCACTTTTTCCTCCCCCCCCCCCAGCCAAAAAAAAGTCAGGTATCTTTATCAGTCAAGTTTACATTCATATACACAGTTGAGCAGCTTCTGAAACTGAGAATACTGTTAATATTTAAACTAAAAAATAAAGTGTCTGCAAACACCTTGTAACACCCTCAAATACTCATCGTGTCGCAAAGAAATGAATTGTTATAATGCACTCAAATTTACCCAAAAGATACGGTAACAATCTACTTGGTGAAAAAATACTGAAAATTTATAAAAGCAAATATGTTTTCAAAATCTACGGGCTACTATTCTAAGGCAATTCAATGTTGAAATAGAACCGTAAGAATAATTATATTCTGCTTCCTAGGTATACTTTATAGTTAAAACCTCCTAACTGGCATGCCCTTCCTTTATCCTGCAACTGAATTACAACTGTTATTGCTACCTGTTGTTTCTCTAAGAACAGAAGCAAATAACTTGGACAATAATACAGAGATAATAACTATTCACCAAGCAGCATTTACCACAAGCCAGTTCATTAAAAATTCCTGTTGAATTAGGGATGAATGAATGAATGGAAATCCAGCTGTTGTCCCTGCTGCCGAAGAAATTCTAAACCAGTATCTGGTCTGCTTTTTTCAAATCTGATAGCTCAGAAGACTTTCCTCAGTCTAAGGTGGCATTTAAATGACAGTTCAGAAATGTTATCAAAGTGAAAAGAAACATATGATTCAGGTTCCTTCAAAAAGTCAAACTAGTTTGACCAGATTGGTTTTTCTGCTCCTGTGTACTTGACCCTTGCCCTCCTTGGCTGCTGGGATTGATTAAGAGGTGTGAGCCATCCCACCCCAAGCTCCTGTTTATTCAAGGCGATGAACCCCAAGGAAGCCAAACTGTTTCTCTAGGCAACCAAACTTACAAAGAACGCAAGGAGGCAAGCTCTTGTCTGTAATACTTTCAGTAACTACAGAAGGCTCTTCTTGAAGATGTCTGTGGTGCTCTATTTGCTTTTTGTTTTTTTACTAAAACTTGAGAGTCGATCCCCACATCCCACCTCACTAGAGTCATTTGTGAACCCAAGAAAGCAAGGGGAAGCTCAGAGAATTTACTCATTTTGTTGGACCCACTGAACCACCAGCCAGTAGTGTGGGGCAGTGGAAATAGGGACCAAGCCAGGCTAAGTAAGGACACTCACAGAAGCCATTCCAACTCACCACCATCAGCTAGATTAGTGAGAAACGCAGACGGACTCCACTTTCCATCAATTCCCATCTGCTGCTGTGTTTATTCTTTGCTACCTAATAAGCAATTCGATTTCCCATCTAATAGGTACTGCCCACCAATTCAAAGGTTTCTACCAAGGTACGGATGGAAACAACAACACAAGCACTCGCCAAATATGTAAAAATATAGTTTTTACCTGAAAACAATATACTTTCTAAATTGTTTACAAGGAGCACATTTTGGCTAAAAGTAGATTACAATACCTTATTGTACCTCCGGTAGAGGGTAGTAGCAAGAACTCTTAAGACCATCGAGCCGGTTTGGAATCCAGATCTAGAACTTACTGGCTATGTAATATTAGGTAAGGTAGAGGAGTTGAACTACTCTACACCTCAGTTTCTTCGTCAATAAAGTGGAGATAATGCTATGTAAAAGGATTCATAAGGATTAAAGGAAAAATGTATAGGAGGAGCAGAAAGAAAGAAATACTAGCACATAATAGGCATTTAATAGCCATTAATGCTACTAATATACTAACATACTATTGTTAAGTATAGGAAAAGCTTTGAAAAGTATCAAGCTCTAGACAAATGTAAGATACTGTTAATGGCCCTATGCTTGGGTTTGACATGTGGGAAATGTGAGCGGCTGCAGTTCTGAATTTAGAAAAAAAAAAACGCATAAGTGATAACATAGGAATAGGTAAAGAGAACAGTGAAACAGAACAGAGAGTCCAGAAATAGATCCACATGTATATGGTCATTTGTTTTCCAAATTAAGGTGCCAAGTTAATCCAATGGGGAAAGGAAAGTCTTTTTAAATAAATGTTGTTGGAACAGTTGAATATTGGCAAAAATTCAATGTCTATTTCATTTCATACACAAAAATTAATTTGCAATCCATCATAGACCTAAACATAAAGCTTAGAATCATAAAGCATCTAGAAGAAAACATAGACTATCTTTACAACTTTGTGACGGACAAAGATTTCTTAGAGTGAATACAAAAAAACACTAACCATAAAAAAATGATGAATCAGACTGCTACCCTGAAGTTAACATTTTCTGCAGCATTAAGAAAATTAACAGGGACTTCCCTGACGGTCCAGTGGTTAAGAACCGGTGCTTCCACTGCAGGGGGACACAGGTTCAATCCCTGGTCGGGGAATTAAGATACTGCATGCCGTGTGGTGCCACCAAAAACAAAACAAAACAAAAGAAGATTAACAGACAAGCCACAGAAATGCAAGAGTAATTGCATAAATATAGCTGATAAAAGGCATAGCTACAATATATAATCACGCCTACAAATTATCAATGAAAAGGCAACTATCCACTTTAAAAGGGGGGCAAAAGATCTGAAAAGACACTTTACAAAATAAAAAATACAATTGCCCAATAAAAACACGCAAAAATGCACAACAGGGAAATGCAAGTTAAAACCACAATGAGATACCATTTAACACCCAATAAAATTCTAAAACAAAAAAGACTGGTAATATGTATCACTGAGGATATAGAATACTTGAAACTCTCATGCCTTGCTAGTGGGAATGTAAAATGTTGCAATTACCTTGAAAGACTGGAAGTTTCTTGTGATATAATTTATATCTACCCCATGAACCAGCAATTTACTCTTAGGTATTTCCTGATGGAAATGAAGACATATGTCCACATTTTGTGAGCCTTCCTGATAAGAGGCATGTCCATCAACCCAAATGTGCATCAACAGGAGAATGGATACATTTTGATATAGTCATACAATAGAATACTACCTACTCACAAAAAAACAAACTGCTAATACACACACCATGTGGATGACTCTCAAAAACATCATAATAAGGGAAAGAAGCCAGATACAAGAGTCTACGTGCCATCTGATTCCATTTCTATAAAATCCAAGAGGAGGCAAAACCAACCTAGGATGACAGAAGTCACAAAGTGGTTGTTTAGTTGAGGATGGGGGCCTGAGGAAAGACTTGTGAAAAGAGGCACGAGGGAAATTTCTGGAATAATGGACGTGTTCTATATCTTGTTTTGAGTGGTGGTCACACGACGTGAGCATACACAATTGCTAAACTCATCAAATTGAGCACTGAAGATTTGTATCTGTTAATATGTGTTAATTACATCTCAATTACACGTAAGCGCGCGCGCACACACAAGGCCAAGTGACTCAGTCCCTGACCTAGCAAAGTCTGCAGCTGTGTTGAAGACAAATGGCACCGTCCTCATTTAGATTATCAGAGAAATTAAACTACATTTATAAGGTATTTGTAGAGTTTTTAGTTCATTCAAACAGCATGTTACATGACACACAATGAAATGTTTTTCATGAAGCCAGTAAACTGCGTGGTCTGGATGAGGCTTTTAAGGCATAAAGAAGCTATTTTGGCCTTCCTTCCCCACTATTTCTAGCGCTTGGCTAAAAAGGAATTGGCAGGTGCCTGTGAAGGGAGCCATTCTCTTCTGGCAAAAGAGCCCTAGGTTATTAAATTCTTCCTCCTCCCGCCTGGTTCACCTCCACTGTTTATTGTTTTGTCTTGTTTATCTGCGGCTGCCAGCCCAAGGCAGGCCCTTGTCCTTTGTGTACTCCCCACAGGCATTAGGCCTCACTCAACACTCGATAATGTTTTCCTTACTGATCCCAGAGCGGTCACAATATGTCTAAAAAAAAAAAACAGCAAGGCTCCCACTCTTGACCAAAAATCCAAATTATTTTTCCCTTCTCGGTTTTACTCTTGTGTCAGCTTCCTGTATTTGGATCCTAGGGCAATCCTGCTTTTTAATGTGTAATGTTCTAATGGATAGTAATATTGACCGAAACTTTAAAACCACTCAACAGAAACCATTCCTGGCTCCCTGGGTCAATGGATGAAGGGAAGTGTCCTGACACCGTTCAAAAAAACTCTGTGGGGTGTAGAGAGGGAGAAGCCAAGAACAAGTCCTTTATTTGGGGGGCATTGTTTCTATTTCTAAACCGTTCTATCGCGTGTCCTCTTTTCACTCACAAATGAAATATTGTTCCCTTTCTCTCTGCCAACAGACCCAAAGGGGAGAGGAGAGGGAGAGTTTAAGAAATGGAGCAGGGAAAAGGTATACTAAATGGGTCTTTTTATGAGTAAAATACATAGAAACAAGAGAGGGAAAAAGACCTGTTTGGTTACATTGTTCCTCCCTCATTTAGGGCAGATTAAATCACATGCAGCAGATGGAGACAGTTTGCAAGGGAAGGGAATTTAGAGCTCCCCATCTAAAAACACTACATGTGATTAAAGGTAGAGACAACCTAATTGAAAAACCCCTGGAAAGGCCATTTGTACAGATGCTGTTGCCTTTCCACCCCTGATTCCTTCAAACCAATGGAGCCTTCCCACTTGGAGATGACATTCGCTCTGGCCTTCCATATCGCAGTCTTTTAGACATGGACTCCTTCGCGGTTTTTAGCCATCTGACTTCCAAGATGTCCACATCAGATCCATGTTTCAGAATTCCAGATCAAGGATCACCTCCTTCAAGAATTCCTTGAGCACCTCTTTTGTCTCCACCCCTTGGAAGTTCCCTTGCTTTCTTATATCACTGTGTCTGTGCTCTCCTCCCTTATAGCACTTAGAATTTTCAACCTTATCAATCTCCTTTTCTTCTTACAACTCTCAGCTGAAGGACTGACTTTTTCTTTTTTTAATTAGTTTTTATTGGAGTATGGTTGATTTACAATGTTGTGTTGGTTTCTGCTGTACAGCAAACCGAATAGGTTATACATATGCATAGATCCACTCTTTTTTAGATTCTTTTCCCATATAGGTCATTACAGAGTATTGCGCAGAGTTCCCTGTGCTACATAGTAGGTTCTTATTAGTTGTCTTTTATATATAGTAGTGTGTATATGTCAGTCCCAATCTCCCAATTTATCCCTCCTGCTGCCCCAAGGACTTCTTAGTGAAGCACTTATCATCTCTAGGGAGACTCCCTCATGATTTCATCACACTCTGTGGGTACTTCCATAAAGCAATTATTTCTTGTATTGTAAATCTTTATTAGCTCCTCTGCCTCTGGGCTCCAAGAGGACCAGAATGATGTCTCTACCTCTTTGTATACGCAATATGATCCCTTACACAAAGTATACAACAATATCATGCACAAACGTGTTTGTTAAATGTAGCTATTTGGAGGTCACTATGGACCTTCTGTTTTGCTTTGTTTTTTTTATTAAAGTAGAGACGTCAGAATCAATAGTGCAATGAGTATAAAAGTAGCAGGTGTAAAGAAAGCAGCAGTTCAAGGTGTGGACAACTCAAGGAATTTGACTGTAAAACAAGACATCAAGATGGGAGAGTAATTGGAGGTGGAAAAAAGAATCGTGATGAAAGTAAAGGCTTGAGGGATTTTTGAGAACAGAGCATGTGTATAGGCAATGAAGGGGGACCAGTGGAGAGAGAGAGAAATTGAAAATAAAACAGGTAAGTCACAATAAAGAGATCAAAGCCTTAAGGGAGACAGGAGAGCTGGGATTAAGAGGGAGACAGAGTAAATTTTGGAAAAGAATAAGATGCCGCTTATTCTGAGACAATAGAATGAAGGCAAAGATGAAGAAATGAAAAGGAAGAAGGAAGAGAATATTAGATGAAAACCCAACCAAGTGGAACTAAGTAAGTTAGAGCTTCATCTTGATATACCTTCTTAGTGAGTAGCTTCTGCTAGAAGCAGAAAGTCAAGGGAAGTCCTAGAGGCTTGAGGAGCGAGGAGGTGGGAGGGGCTAGAGGGGAGGAAGAGAAGTGCACAGTAGCCAAGTTACCTCGTGAAGGTCTTCCCGTGCCCCTTCTCAGCTCTCCTCCTCCACGACACGCTCCCCCAGTCCGTATTAACCATGCAAACACAAATAAAGAGCTACATCAGCAAAACAGACAAATTTCAGAACTGGCACCAACAGCTTCAGGTAGAACCAGTAATTTTTTTAAAGTCACCATGAGATTCCATTTATTAAGTTGGATTTCCTAAGATATAAGCAGCTCTCAAGGACAAACTATTAAGAGGTATACTTCCAAATCAGTAACCTGTTGACTTAAAATTCATTGAGGAAAATCTCTTCAGCCCTTCTGATATACTGGGTCCTGTGCCAGGCCCAGGGTAGAAGGGGTCTCCTGACCTCAAGAAGTACATTGACAAGCAGTGGCGAGGAGGAAGATGCCTTCCCATTCATTCAGCAAAGTCTGTGGGCTACTGTGTGCCCAGAATCTTGCACCTGATGCTGTAGACAAAGAGTATAAGCTCTCGCTATGAGTATATACCGTCTCTTAGAAGAGACATATATTAAGCAAATACCAATCAACTATTTAAGTATAAATTTCATAAGTGCAACATAAATGCTTCATAAATGCATAAAGAAAAAGTTTAAGTGCTAAGAGAGCATATAACAGACCTAGCCAGGGGGTTGGAGAAATTCTTTCTCAGGAATGAAAGGATATAAAAGAATTATTTAAACCAGGAGGTGGGAGTGCCTGCTGAAGTCTCAGAAGCAGTAAAGAATGGGGCATTTGAGAACAGGAGAGGGTGCCAGGGTGGCTGGCACACCTACAACAAGGGGGATGACACAGCAGGGTGAGGGACGAGGATGGAGAGCAAGGCAGGATTGACCTTACGGAGAGCTCTGTAAGTCATGTTGAAGAGTTTGGGTTTTCTCCTAGGAGCAGTAAATGGGGCACGAACCCGCGTACCCTGCATCGGCAGGTGGACTCTCAACAACTGCGCCACCAGGGAAGCGCTTAAATTACACTTTTTTAAAATTAAAGTTGATTTACAATGTTGTATTAGTTTCAGGTGTACAGCACAATGATTCAGTTATACATATATATACACACATATATCTATTCTTTTTTCAGATTCTTTTCCCTTATAGGCTATTACAAAATCTTGAGTATAGTTCCCTGTGCTATACAGTATGTCCTTGTTGGTTATCTTGTTTATATACAGCAGTGGGCATTTGTTAATCCCATCCTCCTAATTTAAAAGGTAACTCTGCCTGCAGAGTGGAAGACGGATTAGAGAGGGTGTCAAGATTGGGCGCTGGGAGACCAATTAGGAAGATATTGTAGAAGCTCCGCCTGAGTGCTGAGTGTAGCCTGGACTAGGATATGGCGATGGAGGTGAAGAGAAGCAGGTGGATTTGGGAGAAGTTCAGTAGGGAGAACTGACAGGACCAGATAACGGATGGGCGTCTGGGAGAGGAGGAAGCAGCAGGGTCACCTATGAGCGAGTGAGTGGACAAGATGCCATCGGCTAAGACAGAGGCATGGAAAGAGGACCTCCTACTCCAGCCGTGCATTGGAAAAGCATGAATCTGGAAAACTCACAGCAGTTCCCCAATCCAGCCATGCACAGGCTGGTGAGAACACCTGCTCCTCAGGTACCAACGCTGACAATAGCGTGGTTCATGCTAAATTAAAGATGAAGCGGTTTGCCTCCCACTGCTGCACTCACGTGCTGTCTGACAGGGTGTTAGGCTTTCTTTCCTTCCGTCTTTCGTTGGCTGCTATCTCAGTCTGACAACAGGAACAAACGGAACTCTGATTTGATTTTTTGGTTTTTTTTTTTGAGCTCCAACAGCCTTTTTACATAATCTTCAGCAATAACCGGGCTTTATGCGTCCAGGCACAGGCTGTACTCTGCACTCAGAGACACTTATCTTCCATGCTTAGATGAAACGATAAGCATCCAGTCTATAGATAAAGCATTAGGCAGCTAATATAGCATTAGGCAACGTGTTTTCCATTCTACTTTTCTGTTCAACCATTAAAAGTGCCGGGGTGTGGGGGTTTGCCTGGACTATTTTAACCCCACTTCACCTACTGTAGCTGTTTACTCTTGGCGATGGGTTTGACACCTAACGCAGCATGGAACAGGCACACAGCCAGCTCCTGTTCTCTTTTCTTTAAAAGGAAAAAGGCAGGGATTCAAAAGAAGGAGCAGCTCAGATTCTAGTCCTAAGGAGGAAGTCTTCCTGCTTCATGAAATCAGGGCCTCTTCAGCAGGCCCCACCGCCTCGACCTCGTGCCTGGACCACAAGCAGTTAGTGCTGTGTCCTCAGGGTGCCCCCAACCAACACTTGGCCATAGAATTCCAAGGGGAGATTCAGTGAAATTATAGGCTATTACAAAATCTTGAGTATAGTTCCCTGTGCTATACAGTATGTCCTTGTTGGTTATCTTGTTTATATACAGCAGTGGGCATTTGTTAATCCCATCCTCCTAATTTAAAAGGTAACTCTGCCTGCAGAGTGGAAGACGGATTAGAGAGGGTGTCAAGATTGGGCGCTGGGAGACCAATTAGGAAGATATTGTAGAAGCTCCGCCTGAGTGCTGAGTGTAGCCTGGACTAGGATATGGCGATGGAGGTGAAGAGAAGCAGGTGGATTTGGGAGAAGTTCAGTAGGGAGAACTGACAGGACCAGATAACGGATGGGCGTCTGGGAGAGGAGGAAGCAGCAGGGTCACCTATGAGCGAGTGAGTGGACAAGATGCCATCGGCTAAGACAGAGGCATGGAAAGAGGACCTCCTACTCCAGCCGTGCATTGGAAAAGCATGAATCTGGAAAACTCACAGCAGTTCCCCAATCCAGCCATGCACAGGCTGGTGAGAACACCTGCTCCTCAGGTACCAACGCTGACAATAGCGTGGTTCATGCTAAATTAAAGATGAAGCGGTTTGCCTCCCACTGCTGCACTCACGTGCTGTCTGACAGGGTGTTAGGCTTTCTTTCCTTCCGTCTTTCGTTGGCTGCTATCTCAGTCTGACAACAGGAACAAACGGAACTCTGATTTGATTTTTTGGTTTTTTTTTTTGAGCTCCAACAGCCTTTTTACATAATCTTCAGCAATAACCGGGCTTTATGCATCCAGGCACAGGCTGTACTCTGCACTCAGAGACACTTATCTTCCATGCTTAGATGAAACGATAAGCATCCAGTCTATAGATAAAGCATTAGGCAGCTAATATAGCATTAGGCAACGTGTTTTCCATTCTACTTTTCTGTTCAACCATTAAAAGTGCCGGGGTGTGGGGGTTTGCCTGGACTATTTTAACCCCACTTCACCTACTGTAGCTGTTTACTCTTGGCGATGGGTTTGACACCTAACGCAGCATGGAACAGGCACACAGCCAGCTCCTGTTCTCTTTTCTTTAAAAGGAAAAAGGCAGGGATTCAAAAGAAGGAGCAGCTCAGATTCTAGTCCTAAGGAGGAAGTCTTCCTGCTTCATGAAATCAGGGCCTCTTCAGCAGGCCCCACCGCCTCGACCTCGTGCCTGGACCACAAGCAGTTAGTGCTGTGTCCTCAGGGTGCCCCCAACCAACACTTGGCCATAGAATTCCAAGGGGAGATTCAGTGAAAATAGTCTGATGCAAAAAAAAAAAAAAAAAAAAAAAAAAAAAAAAAATAGTCTGATGGCCCATGGTCTAGTCCTCGTTCTGGTATTAATTAGCCAAGTGACCTTGAACAAGTTACTGGGTCACAGTTGTGTCATCTTGGAAAACAGGGTGAAGTGAAGTGGAATATCTCATCTCCAAGTCCTTAAAGGCTTACTTGCCTTGGCAGAATCAAAATTACGTCCAGATCAATGTTGCTTTGGTTTTTAAACAGGCAAAAATCTCTTTTTTAAAATTGAAGTATAGTTGATATACAGTACTATAAAAGTTACAGGTGTACAACATAGTGATTCACAATTTTTTTAAATTAATTTTATTTATCTTTATGTTTATTTTTGGCTGTGTTGGGTCTTCGTTTCTGTGCGAGGGCTTTCTCTAGTTGCGGCGAGCGGGGGCCACTCTTCATCGCGGTGCGCGGGCCTCTCACTATCGCTGCGTCTCTTGTTGCGGAGCACAGGCTCCAGCTGCGCAGGCTCAGTAGTTGTGGCTCACGGGCCCAGTTGCTCCGCAGCACGTGGCATCTTCCCAGACCAGGGCTAGAACCCATGTCCCCTGCATTGGCAGGCAGATTCTAAACCACTGCGTCACCAGGGAAGCCCGTGATTCACAATTTTTAAAGGTTATACTCCATTTACAGTTATTATATAATATTGGCTACATTCCCTGTGTTGTACAGTATATCCCTGTAGCTTATTGATTTTATACATAATAGTTTGTCCCTCTAAATCGCCTACCCCTATATTACCCCTCCCCGCTTCCTTCTCCCGGCTAGTAGCCACTAGTTTGTTCTCTATCAATGTTGCTTCTGAGGGTTTCTTTTTTCTTTTTTTTAAAAAACGTATTTATGTATGTATGTATGTATGTATTTATTTTTGCTATGTTGGGTCTTCTTTGCTGCACGTGGGCTTTCTCTAGTTGCAGCGAGCTGGGGCTACTCTTCGTTGCGGTGCGTGGGCTTCTCCTTGCGGTGAGAGAATGTTTCGGGGAACAAATAGCCCCATAGAGAGAGGAGGAGGCTCTCTTTGTCTCATAAAAAGCAATATTAGGCCTTAATGAAAACTGAAATCTCACTAAGAAGAGCAGAATTCTTTATTTTCAGGTAGGGACTAAGGACCTGGATCAGCAAGTGACAACTCTGCAGAATAGGAACCGGTGTCTTGTGTAGAGTGAGGCTTCTCTAACTGGGTTCTAATGCAGCACTATGTCGGAATTATGTAAAATCACAGGATCTTTATGAACATCAAAATAAAAATACATACTTCATGAAGTAGAAGGCAAAATTATTATCACTTGGAAAAATAAGAAATGAGGCTTACAGGTTTTGGGCACAGTGAAAGGAAACAGCAGTGGGTTAGGACCAGAAACCAGGAGGCCACTCCAGCAAGCTGGCTATTCGAGTTTGGAAAAGTCACTTTTCTCTGGTCTCAGTTTTCCCACTTATGAGAAGAAGATTGGACTAGATGGTCTCTAATACCTCTTCCAGTCTTAAAACACTCTGATGATGATTCCACCGGAAAAGGGTGAAAACAGCTCGTATAGTTGTAGCATCTAATAAATTTTATCATTGCTCTGACCTGCTTTGACTTGAATTAAATTCAGGGGAAGGTAGGAAATCTCTAAGATCAGATATTCTAAGACATTGCATTTTCCATTCCTCCTTCTTACTCTCCTTCCCTCCCTTGTCTTCCTTGATGGATAGGTAGGTAGGTAGATAGATAGACAGGTAGGTGGATGGATAGATAGATAAACAGATAGATGTATATACGTATATATATGTGTGTTTCATATATATATGAAAGGCTTCCAGAAAAATGCCAGCAATGAATCCAGCTAACTCCTGCGGCTACTAGTGTCTTAATTTTCTTTTCCCCCGACACCAGCATAGTTCTTGGAAAAGCAGTCTGCCTTCCTTATCTCCCCCTCCACACCATGCATTTGCACTTTAGTTGCTTCCCATATGTCTTGCACCCTCACAACTCTACGAAAGGTCACTCCCTCTTCTAAAGGCAGCCTGTCCAATCCTGTGGCTCTGAGCCCACCCTCCTTCTCCTCCTACCTCCCTCAAGGCCCCTCTTCCATACGGAGCCTGGTACAAATAGGCACCGCATAAATATTTGTTGAATTGAATTTCTGAATGTCCAAGTATTACTTTATACTTAATGTTATTAAAAGGAACCCTACTCCTCTTCCTAAAAAGCCTTCTCTGTAGGAGAGATAACCCCATTTTGGCCAAATTGAACTTAGGATAAAGCAAAAATGGCGAAAACATAACAGAACTACTCCCTCCCCTACCAAAGAAAAACCTTCTAAGGATGGTAAACTTTCACGAATTCAACGAATAGCTTCTCTGTATCCCAGTATCTGTCTCTGATTGTCAAATCCGAGCTGTGCTTCAAGACCCATCTCAAATATCTGCTCTTACATAAAGCTTTGCATGACCCACTGCTATCGAAAATATTTTCTCCATCCACTCTATCCTAAGAGCTCTGTGTTGTTATGACTTTTTTGATATTGATCTCCTCATATAGTATTATAGATAGTAATAATCCTACTAAAAATAAGCTTCTAGAAAGGCAGGGTCTCTTTATTTTCTTTTCTATATGCACCAAGGTATATAATAGTTACCTATTAAATATTTGTTGAACGGAAGATGATCATAGTGCCCACAGAATGTTTCAGTGCCAGACCCTTTGCAAATATGTGTTATAATCACTGTTTCCCTAGACAAATCTCATATCTACTATCACAACAAGTTTAGCTTAAGAGGTATTTCTGAGTAATCTGATTTTGAGGAGTATTGAGAGAAATTACAGAACTGCCATGAAGTGCTGGTGCCCAACTAGAGAGTTTACTGGTCCTAAAACATTCATCCAGTCATTCAACAAATATTTAATGAGCACCTGCTATGTACCAAGCACTGTTCTAAGCACTGGAGATACAGCAGTGAATAAAATGAAGTAGAGGGCTTCCATGGTGGCGCAGTGGTTGAGAGTCCGCCTGCTGATGCCCCGGTCCGGGAAGATCCCACGTGCCGCAGAGCGGCTGGGCCCATGAGCCATGGCCGCTGAGCCTGCGCGTCCGGAGCCTGTGCTCCGCAACGGGAGAGGCCACAACAGTGAGAGGCCCGCATACTGCAAAAAAAAAAAAAGAAGTAGAAAAAAAATCCCTGCCCTCATGCAGCTTACATCCTAAGGTTGGGGTGGAGATAGACAATAAACAAAGTAAATAAGTATATGATATAACAGAAGGTCAAGAGTGCTTGGAGAGAACTAACACAAGGAAGGGGATGGGGAGTGTGGGGCAGGGGCCGAAATATTTTATTTTATTTTATTTTTTTGCTACATGCTGCATGGCCTGTGGGATCCTAGTTCCCTGACCAGTGATAAAACCTGGGCCCTCGGCAGTGAGAGCATGGAGTCCTAACCACTGGACTTCCAGGGAATTCCCTGAAATTTTAAATTATGGTGATCACAGTAGGACTCTGAGACGTTAGTATTTGAAGAGATGAGGGAGGAAGGCTTATGGATATCTCAGTCGGCAGGGGTGGGAAATCTTTCCAGGCAGAGGGACTGAGGAGTGCAAAGGCCCTGAGGGCAGTGGCCTTGGTGAGTTTAAGGAACTGCAAGTTCAGAGTGGCTGGAATGGAGGGATTGATGGAGAAAATAGTAGGAGTGAGGTTCGGGAACTAAGGGAGTAGTGACAGGGCAGACTTTGTAGGGCCTTCTGGGCCATTCTAGGGACACCAAGATTTACGTGGAGTGAGATGGCACATTTTCAGCAGAGGCATGACAGGATTTGACTTTAGTTTTTAAATGATCACTCTAGCTTCACTGTTGAGAAAAGGCTGTTAAGGGAGCAGGGGTAGAAACAGGGGGGACCGGTTAGGAAGATACTGCAGTAATTCAGGTGACAGATGATGGTAGATTGGGCCAAGATGATAGAAGCAGAAGTGGTAAGTGGTTGGAGTCTGGATATGTTTTGAAGGTAGAGCCAAAAGGATTTACTGTGAAATCAGAAATGGGATGGACATAAAAAAGAGAGGAGTCAAGGTTGATTCCAGGATATCTGACCTGAGCAAGTGGCCCAATGAAGTGGGGACAGAAGGTGGGAGGTTGGAGGTAAAGGGGATCAGAGGTTCATAGCTATGTTTTACAGTTCTGACCAGACATCATAATGGAGTAGATGTTGAGTAAATATACACACATATACATACATATATTTAAAAGTCTGGTGCTCTGGAAGGGTTCAGGCTAAAAATCCAGACTTGGGATTAAAGCCGTGAGACCATATGAGATCGCTTGGACGGTGAGTGTACATAAGCAGATAAAAGGTATAAGGACTGAGTCCTGGATGCTCCAACTTTAAAATGTAGGGAAATGAGCAGTAAAAACATGTTTCCATGTTTTAAATCTGTTTCTAAATTGTATTTGTCAGCTCGCTCACATTCAGAGGATCTCTAAAGTAAGCCAACTAGGGTCCTTCTGCTCTAAGACCTACAACTTCTATAATTGGCAGCTTCTTAGATACAATTTTCTAGAAAGTCATCCTAAAACTGGCTACCAAAAACCATCTATTGGGCTTATGGGCCCTATACATATTCTAATCCTACCTTCTCTCTTTCACTTTGGAGGGTAAAAGTGAGAAAAATGGAGAGGGACGTTACTTGATCCCCCTTTAATAATATTTCCAAGGTAAATTCATTCTGGAATGTTCAACTCCAAGATGCATATTTGGACACCAAGTTATGTAAGTTCTCTTATCCTGCTACTTTAAGACACAGTTCAGTTTCACTTAGAAAGATGTAAACAGGACAAATGCATCTATCTTTGACTGGATTCTTGTAGAATACATGGAAACCTTGAGCCCTGAACCCAGAAATTCTCTTACTTCAAAGGAAACCTTTTAAAATTTACTTTTTTGTGTATGTCTTATGCCTGGCTCTTGAGGTTTTAACATTACAATTTTTTAAAAAATATGAACATTATATTAAATAAAACGTTTAAGCTGTTTTCTGATTGCCCTCTCCACCCACCAACACTGGAAGGGGAGAGAGGTAGGAAGAGAATTGTATTCCTATTTATATTTTATTTATTTGGGGGGGAGGGTTGGGCAAGGAAAAGTGACTTTATTTGGAAAGCCAGCAAACCGAGAAGATGGCGGACTAATGTCTTAAAGAACCACCTTAACTTGGGATAGAAGTCAAGCTTCTTTTATGCGAGGGAAAGGGGAAGCAGGAGGGGGTTAAGTTCAGGATGTGACTAACAACGGCAGATATCTGGGCACCAGGAAGGGTCTGAGGAGGGTCGTGAAAACTCTTTGTTCCTGGTCAGTTGACTTCGGTTGACATGAGTCTGGTCACAGTGTTCCTGCTGCTATTGGAGGGTCTCCTGCAGAGACTGGGGGCAGCTGTGGCCCACTGCGGGGACAAAGACACTGGCAGTGGTAGTTCTGAGGAGCTCCCCACTGGTGTGAGACCTCCTGGAGGCTGCCACCTTCTCCCTATTTATTTTTTAAAGTTTGAATAGTTAAAATGTTAGCTCACTGAGGAACAAACACTACTATCTGGAAAGAAATCATGGGGAACGTAAATTTTAAAAATAAGGAAAAAAAGGAAGTTTGTTACCATGGTTTAAATGCTTCTTAATTTTCTTTTCCACAAACCTAAACTTTGTGTTATTACCTTATTGTACGTCTCAGAATTTCTCAAACCGCTAAACAAAGGGGTAGAAAGTACACAACTACAAAAGGCTCCAAATCCTTTTTCTGTGTCAGAATACAATACCAGCCCCTCGTCCAATTACATAGGACTATTCCCCTCTCTCTGAGTTGCAGAAAGAACACATCTCTTAACTTGCACTTATGTTCATCAGGCATCTCTAACTGCACTTTAAGCAACTTAGCAATAACAAAGGAGGTGCAGAACCTGACAAAATCTCTAGATTGATATTTACTTTGAAAAGTTTGAGTCTTTATTGAAAAAAGAGGGAAAAAAGAATTCCAAATTTCTGACACATCATTTATATTGAATCTCAAAACATAGTCCATATATTTGTAGATGCCTAAGGACTTGGGTGCCAGTACAAGCAAATGGAGTTTTCATTTGTTTGGGAAGGCACAAGGATGAATACAGGCTTTAGAAAAACAGAGACCTGTTACTCAGCCATAAAAAAGAATGAAATAATACCATTTGCAGCAACATGGATGGACCTAGAGATTATCATACTAAGTAAAGTAAGTCAGATAAAGACAAATATCATATAATATTGCTGTATGTGGAATCTAAAAAAAAAAGATACAAATGAACTTACAAAACAGAAAGAGACCCACAGACATAGAAAACAACTTTATGATATACCAAAGGGGAAAGGAGGGGGAGGGAAAAATTAGGAGTTTGGGATTAAAATATACACGCTATTATATATAAAATATATAACTAACTAGGACCTACTGTACAGCA
This sequence comes from Neophocaena asiaeorientalis asiaeorientalis, assembly GCF_003031525.2. Lineage (NCBI taxonomy): Eukaryota > Metazoa > Chordata > Mammalia > Artiodactyla > Phocoenidae > Neophocaena > Neophocaena asiaeorientalis. Next base: position 6,050,057 of record NW_020172369.1, on the reverse strand, counting down.
CAGGGAACTATACTTAATATTTTGTAATAACCTGTAAAGGAAAAGAATCTGAAAAAGAAGATATATGTAAAACTGAATCAGCTGTATGCCTGAAACTAACACAACACTGTAAATCAACTATACTTCAGTTAAAAAAAAGAAAAAGAAAAGACAGACCTGGGTTTGAAGAGCAACTCCATCACTTTTACTACACGTGTGTACAAGGGCAAGTTACCTTACCTTTTTGAGCGTTAGCTTCCTCATCTAAAAAAAGATAATAAATATCTTTCTCATTGGATTTTTATTTGTTTGTTATATTGAGGTATAATTGACATATTACATTATATTAGTTTCAGGTGTATAACATGATTCAATGTTTGTATATATTGCAAAATGATCACCACAGTAAGTCTAGTTAAGATTCGTTATCATACAGAGTTACAAAAATTTTTTTTCTTGTGATGAGGACTTAACATTGAGTGTGTTTTGAAATAGACATTATCTACTAGAGGGAAAGCACATAACTCTTTTTCAAGTGATTACATGTTGTGGTTTGCATCTTCTTTCTTTAAGGAAAGGAAAGAAACCCTTGCCATTACCAAATCTACTAATGTAACTTTGTGATTATTACTCTAGGGCAAGCTGTGAGCTTTTTTCCCCTTTTAAATTAGATGACAGATGAAAATTTTTCCAGGTTTTTGCAAACTCAAGTTTTTCAAAATCAATTTTGAAAGCAAGCATTAGTTATCCTTAAAATTGAGCCAAACAAAATCTTAATATCCGAATTTCATGTCTGAAGCTATATTTCCATTTACATAAATTCTTTTCCTCTTTGTATGGCTCAGGAGGAACCAAGTTCTTATGATCTTGTTTCCTTCTTTTTGAGTTCTCTAGAGAAACCCAGATCTTCTTTTTTTTCATAATTATTGGACCATAACCAGTAGTTATGGTCCATGTACCTCTAGTATATCTTTCTATGTAATTCTTGTGGTCAGTTCTGAATTTTCATTTCCCAGATATTTTCTGTGATTTTATCAAACTGCACCCCAATCCATAATGACTTACATAGACAACGTGGTGACCCAAATCTGACATGCTTAGAACTCATGATCTTTAGCCAACTGCCTCTGGATCGGGATCTCACAAACTAAGCAAGACCAGGCCTTGATGCTTCTTGAATGGAAAACCAGAGGAAAAGAGGATGTGAGCTGAATTATTTAATAGATGATAAACTTTCCTGTAATCAGCACTGAACCAACCACCCCTAGTAATCTGAGTTTAACTGGAGGGCATCCATTGGAATAATCTGTAAAACTAAGGTGCTATTAGTTTTTCCCATTGCAATGCTTTGTTTGTCTAACATTCTTGAGGAATAAGGAATTCTACTTGTACAATATGTTTCACAACAAACAGAAGCTTATTCTTTCAAGTGCTGAAACTTTCTATTTTAAATAAAAACCTTTATAAAAATTACTATCTACATCCCTGCCTTTCTAAACAGAGTGCAATAAGCAACGTTTCACCTTGTCCTAATGATTAAAGTTCATAATTATCTTCATTTATATTGATGCATACTGATGACTTCCAGATATTTTGTGTTGAAAAGCTTGGGCACACTCACAAAGGCTCCAGATGACTATTTGTTTTTTAAATTACTTGTCACTTCTTTTTTGGACTTTAAACTTTCTTTCAGGTTATCAGTTACAGCCAGTACCCTATCTTCCCCATTCTAATTGTCTATTGTGAGGTAGAGAACCAAAAACCCAATACCATTAGAATTGTACCTCAAGAAAAATTAAATAGGCTCTGAGTGGAAGGCTATGGAAAAATCCTAATATTAAGGTATATAATCTTTAGTGTGTGGCTTTCTTGAACTTCCTTTTTTTTTTTTTTAAGTGCTTTCTAATTTGATGAGAACTTTTATGTTCAGGTAGGAGTCATTGTTTGAGTGAGAGCATTTCCTTATAAGAGAACATAAAGCATTTCGTCCTCATCACCACCAGCATTATTTTGACCAGTCCTGCTTTCTCACATTCAGTAATGGGAAAAGAGCAGTGAAGTGACTTATGCAAGGCCAGTAACACAAGGGGCAGAACCAGATGCAGAAATTACATCTTTTAACTTTTCTGATCAATTCGGTAAACTCATAATAATTTATGGGTCTTGCACTTACCTGAAATTTCATTTGAGGTGTTTTGTTTTGTTTGTAAATCAGATGCTCTGGACAGAGTGGCACCTGTTTATGGCCATAGTATATTTAGTGATTTCCCTGAATGTTTAGTTTTCATACACGGAGGGGCTTCATGGGTGCACTGATAGGCTGGATGCTTCACGATGCCTGTCTCTGTCACGTGGGACTCAGGGATCTGAACCCAACTTAGACTTTTTAAAAATGAAATTACTGCTAATCATGTGGCCCCTCAAGAACATGCAATAGAGTAAAAGGAGATATGTGTTTCTTGTCAGGTGTCTATAGTTCCACCTGTTACACAGGAGGCATTAAGTTGATTTGTTTGATTTTTAGGAGGGTAAAATCCTGTGCAAAAATCAACAACCCTTTCAGCCTAAATCTTTAGAATACAAAGTTGTTTTTTTTTTTTTTATTGAGGTATAGTTGATTTACAGTATTACATGTTTCAGGGGTACAACACAGTGATTCCAATGTTTAAAGATTATACTCCATTACTGTTATTATAAAATATTGGCTGTATTCCCTGTGCTGTACAACATATCCTTGTAGCTATTTTATTTTATGCATAGTAATTTGTACCTTCTGATACCCTACCCCAATCTAGAACACAAAGTTTTTATTTGAAGGGTAGCAGTTTCTATCATTAACAGATTTATCAGCCTATATCTATTAAAAAAAGGGAAAAAAATGCAATCACCAGCCATACTGACCATAGGAGGAAAATACACCAGAAGCACCGTCAGCCCAGAAGTTTCTACCTTACCCCTGGCCACCTTGATATGGGGGCTTTGGGGTGTGAGTGGGAGGACACTGGGTTACAGGAGTGGAGGGTGGCTGAAAGCAAGGTAACTACTGAATGTCCTGCCAGAGTCTCTCCCAGGCTGAGTGGAATATTCTCCGGATAAGAGGGTCTCATTGTCCCCGGACCAACACTAAGCTTTTAGCCCTGGACAGAGGGAACAGGTTAACTCCTCATTGCCCACAGGAATAAGGTAATGTATGGTGAATGCTTCACTCAGTGCAATTATTTATCTCTTACATTCTGCTCATGTCTCTTACAATCTTCTTTTTCTTTCTTTTTTTTTTTTTTTTTTTTTTTTGTGGTACGCAGGCCTCTCACTGTTGTGGCCTCTCCCGTTGCGGAGCGCAGGCTCAGCGGCCATGGCTCACGGGCCCAGCCGTTCCGCGGCATGTGGGATCTTCCCGGACCGGGGCACAAACCCGTGTCCCCTGCATCGGCAGGGGGACTGTCAACCACTGCACCACCAGAGAAGCCCTCTCTTACAATCTTTTAAAAATGGACCTGTCCATTGCATATGGACAAACAAGCAAGCAAAAAGAAGGAAAAACAAAACCTTAACTTTCATTTTGATTCTCTTGTTCATTCAATGGAGCCTTCTGAAAACGAATGTAGCACAGAAAGACAGAAACATGTGAAATAGGGACCAGCTGAGATGCAACTGAGACATTACTTTCATCTGTCAAGCTTTAGGGATTTCCCAGCCTGTCGTTTACCTGGCTTTACTAGTTTTTAGAGGGTCGACGTTTATTCTGAACCCAGATCCCACTCCATCTCCCCAAACACACACACAGGCACGCAGGCGCACGCATATCCACACCGGGTTATGTAACGATGCCGAAACTACAAGGAAGGGAAGTCTAGATTAACAGCAACGAGGATGGTGATGATTACAGCAAGCTCAGCGAGTTGTATGTACACAGCATTTTCCTTCAAGAACCGCAGAGCTCTACACAGATATTATCTCGCTAATCCTCCATGGAGCTTTCTCAAAGTGGCTTTATCCAGGCTCTCTCAGTGGAGAAAGCGGGGCACCGGGAGCAGAGGTGGTGAAGTCTGCGGTAAAGCTGGAAACAGAACCCAAGGCTTCTGACGTACAGGCCATTGTCCTGTGTCCTCCCCCAGGCCACCTTCCTGTCAGGTGTCTAGTAAACGGCTTAACCGATCTGGTGATTAGGGTGCCTCCCGCCTGCGTGCAAAGGGACTGGTGGAATGCAGCTTTTCCTTATGACTATGAAATCATTCGGTACAAATCAATGAAGCTGGAGATTCAGATATTGCCTCTAACTGCTGAAAACTGACTCTGACCAAGCTCGATCTGAGCACCGGCGTCAGGAGGCCGAGCGCAGGCCGGGAACCGGTCGGGTCGCGGCGAGGTCGTGCTGGTGCAGCGGCCGCCCCCGAGAACTGCTTAGTGCGAGCCCGGGGACCAGGGAGGGAGAAATTGAAAACCAAGCCTCGTTTGTTAACTTTTTTGTACTCGCAAATGCCACTGGCACATTCCTTTAAAAAGAAAAGAAAAGAAAAAGAGCGAGAGAGGGAGACAGAGAGAGAAGGGAAAGGAAAAAGGTCCTGAGAAATGATGGGCGCTTGAACTCCGAGGCGGGAGGAAGACAAGCATCCTTTGGCGGCGGTGCCCGGGGTCGGCAAGCGGGCGGGCGGGGGCGGCCGCGGCGGAGCCGGCGCTTTCCCATGCCGTCAGGGGTGACGGGGTGACGACTCCGCATTGTGGCTGCTGTTTTTCACACCACCATCCCGCTCCCGGCGGCTCCCGGGAAAGGTTACCCCTCCCCCGCCGCGCGGGGCGCCCGCGCCCGCCCGGCTCAGCCCGCCGCCGAGCAGACGGCGCGCCGCGGTAATTGGGCACAGGGGCCTTTTTCAGAGTCGCTCAGTCGGTAAATGAAACGTCAGCTCCCCTGTGATCCCGCGTGTGGGGGGCGGCCGCGGCTGCCGAGCCGGGGCGCGGGGCCGGCCAGCAGCCGCTGCTCTTTCACAGCCCCAAGCCCTGAGCAGCTCTCGGCGGCTGGCGACCTCCGATCCCTCCCGGGGAGACCCCGCCGTTCCGATCCCCTCCTGGGGCTCCCCCATGGCCTCCATCCCCTCGAGAGGTTTCCCCGGGGCTCCAGTCTCCTCCCGGGGCGCCCCAAGGGCTCCTGGCCCACACCAGATGCCCCTGCAACCTCCTAGCCTGGTGCAGCTCGTCTGAAACCCAGAGGCCAAGGTGAAACCCTGAGGAAAGAACCCGACATAGTCGTTTAGGGCAGACCTCGAGAAATAACTAAATTCATTTTGGTTAAGTATTAGCCTCTCCCTTTTATTTAATGTGTACCTCAAAGGGGACTTTTCACCCATTTCGCTTAGATACTAACCACTACTTCTAAAGTCATTTCACTCCAAACTGGCTGAACAGGAGTGCCCATTGATCAACCCAAGCTGGCCCTGGCCTAGACTAAACTACTTCTCCCCGTCCAGGAATTAGTATATTGCCAAACATTTCTCGGTCTATTCAGCAGCAGCCACTGAAAAATGGCTTCTTTCACCATCGCCTTCATTCTGCTTCAGGAGAGGGACTTGGGAAAGACAAGAGGTCCTTGCCCCTCTCAGCATCACTCACTCTTGAGGGCTCAACAGGTCACCACTCATGGCGGTGTGATATCTGGGCTTTCTAACTTCTGTGATAACCTCAGGAACAGGGCACAGCTGGTGGGCCTGAGTAAACCGCTGCTCCCACCTATGAGAGGACCCAGACTCTGCATGTACCTCCTAGCAAGCACAGAGCAACTCCACTTACTTGGTACCTACGACATGCCTGTATTATCATCTTATTTACTCAGGACAACCTATTTTGTGAACGGTAAAACAAACTTCTGGAGGTTCAGAAAGCTGCCCAAGCTGCACAGTTAGTGAGTGTCAGGTCTGACTGACTCCATCATAACGACTCTCTTTTCCTCTTCTTATAAGGCCACCGTCCTGTCAGACCCACCAGTAGGACCTCATTTAACCTTAATTACTTCCTAAAAACCCTATCTCCTGATACACTCAAATTGGGGGTTAGGTCTTCAACGTATAAATTTGGGGTGAGGGGACACAATTTGGTCCATAGCACCAGCGATTCAGCACAATTCCAGAATTCAAAGCTGAGGGTCCAAATTTCTAGTTATACAATAAATAAGTACTAGGGATGTCGTGTATGACATGATGACCATAGTTAACACTGCTGAATGATACATATGAAAATTGTTAAGAAATTGTATCCTAAGAGTTCTCATCACAAGGAAAAATTGTTTCATTTTCTTCTTGGTTTTTAATTGTATCCATATGAGGTAACGGATATTAACTAAATGTATTGTGATGATCATTTCATGGTGTATCTAAGTCAAACCACTATGCTGTGTACCTTAAACTTATACAGTGATATATGTAAATTATATCAATAAAACTGGAGGGAGGGACGCTGTGGTACCTTCTACAGTAACAAATGCTTAGATATTGGCTAATGCATTGATATTAATGGAAATGGGGTAGGAGTAACAAGAAGAGAACAAAAGTGATGCCCTTGTTGCTGCCATAGAATAGTTTTACATTTTAGAAGACATAACTTGATATTCACTATTTGGCACATACCATAAAGTGAAGCTTAAAGTCATCTTCAGGGTCTGATACCACGAGACCTTCTTCAGGATGGAACTGTTGTATAACAATGCCTCTGACACTTCAAAAATTAGATTCCTTTCAAGAAAAGCAAATAAGCTCCGCTTTATAGAGAATCGTATTTTAGAGAGTTTCTCTCGTAACTAGAAGTAACTTAAACATTTTTTACAAAGCTAGAATCATGTCTTTAATAGAGCACTTTTAGTTCAGGCTAATATGGCAGTGAAATGTCACTTTGGTACAATTTTCATTTATTTAAAAAACAAGTCCAGGGAGGCCAGATTGATCAGGGACCTAATTATGTTTCTCCATATGCGAAAGAAGAAGAATCCAATTGAGAAGGCTTACCTTGGTCAAGCAAATGGACAACAGAAGCAATGATTTCCTGTTCTCTTTCTAATGACATTTCTGTAGGATGGGTTGATTGTGGGAAAGAGCTAGGAACTAATGGCTGTCACGTCCTAATAAAATTCCTCTTTGACCTCAACGCCTGGAAAAGAAAAATGATTCCCCAGGACCCAGAGTGGCCAAGAAGGACAAGAAATGATGGCTATAACACTGGCCTAAAGAATTGCCTCCTTCTGCCAGTAAATCCTTCAGTCATTTACATCTTAGTGTGAATTCGTTTTCCTCTTAAGTGATGGATGAAATCAGTGCATTTTTTCCACAGTTTAATCCTTTTACAAATCACTGTGTGTTTTATAGTAGAGAGTGTTTCTTTCCATGATCCCCAGCCCCTCTGAAAACCTGTTATTACATCACTGGAAGCTTTGAAGGGACCGAGCAAGAGGTGAAAGTCAGGATAATTCTAGCTGCTTACGCCTGGCTTCCTGGATGGCCAGCCTGGGGGTGGGATAGGTAATCAATGGCAGGAGGATTAGGGATTCAAACCTTAACTACTGAAGGCACTTTACTGCCCAGTGGGAAGGGGAAATAAGATTTCAGCCGATGGATGAGGAGGACAGAAAGGGAATTGGAAACCAGACTTAATGTGTTTTATGGTTTAATTAGACCAGGTCCTGGGCAGGGGCAGAAAACCCTGGGACATGGCCCGCTCCTGGTAGGAAGGTTCATGTGGACCCTCACAGCACTGTTTATTAAGTTAGACAGAGGTTACCAAACTGCTATTACTATACGTGATTGAGACAACTATTGCTCAGAAATAAATAAATCATGGCACCCTAAATTATAACAATTCAACTTTCCTCAGTTCCTGGGCTATCTATACCCCTAGGTTTTTACATTTATCTTTTGTTTCAATAGAAAGGCCATTGAAACAATGGCTACTGGGCATTAAGCCACATTTATTGGAAAAGCTTGGCTCTATTTCTTGACCAACAAATACAGAGTAATCACTTAAAAACATTTTTTTTATTGTGCAGAAAAATTTATATAATATCATGAAATCTATCTACCCAGAAAAGAATTCAGAGTAATAATAGTAAAGATGATCCAAGATCTCAGGAATAGAATAGAGGCACAGATAGAGGAGATACAAGAAATGTTTAACAAAGACCTAGAAGAACTAAAGAATAAAATTTAACATTTTAACTGTTTTTGTTCTTTTCTTTTCTTTTTATAAATTTATTTATTTATTTATTTATTTTTGGCTGTGTTGGGTCTTTGTTTCTGTGCGAGGGCTTTGTCTAGTTGTGGCGAGTGGGGGCCACTCTTCGTCGTGGCACGCGGGCCTCTCACTATCACGGCCTCTCTTGTTGCAGAACACAGGCTCCAGACGCGCAGGCTCAGTAGTTGTGGCTCATGGGCCTAGCCGCTCTGTGGCATGTGGGACCCGGACCAGGGTACGAACTCGTGTCCCCTGCATCGGCAGGCAGACTCTCAACCACTGCGCCACCAGGGAAGCCCCCATTTTAACTATTTTTAAGTGTGGGTCATTAAGTACCTTGTGTGCAGCCATCACCACCATCCATCTCCAGAACTTTTCCATCCTCCCAGACTGAAACTCTACCCATTAAGCAATAGGTACCCATCCTCCCCTCTTCCCAGCCTCTGGTAACCACTGTTCTACTCTCTGCCTCTATGTATTTGACTAGGAACCTCATAGAAGTGGAATCGTACAATATTTGTGTCTGGCTTATTTCACTGAGCATAATGACCAGGTTTCATCCATGTTGTAACATGTGTCAGAATTGCATTCCTTTTATAGGCTGAATAATATTCCATTGTATGTATATACCACATTTTGTTTATCCACTCATCCATAGATGGACGTAATTAGTTTTAACAAGCATGCCAGTACTTACATGTAAAACTGATACTGTCGGGCTTCCCTGATGGCACAGTGGTTGAGGGTCTGCCTGCTGATGCACGGGACACGGGTTCATGCCCCGGTCCGGGAGGATCCCACGTGCCGCGGAGCAGGCTGGGCCCATGAGCCATGGCCGCTGAGCCTGCGCATCCGTAGCCTGTGCTCTGAAATGGGAGAGGAATGTTGTTAGGGGCTGAATTGTGTTTTCCCAGAGTTCAAATGCTGAAGCCCTAATCCCGCATACCTCCAAATGTAACTGTATTTGGAGATAGGGTTTGAAAGAGATGATTAAGTTAAAGGAGGCTGTTAGGGTGGGCCCTAATCTAATCTGACTAATGTCCCTGTAAGAAGAAGAAATCTAGATGCACAAAGATACACCAGGGATGCATGCTCAGAGGATGCTCAGAGGAAAGACCGCGGGAGGACACAGCAGGACGATGGCCATCTACAAGCCAAGGAGAGAGGCCTCAGGAGAAACCAAACCTGCCAACACCTTGATCTTGGACTTCCAGCCTCCAGAACTCTGAGAAAATGAATTTCTGTTATTTAAGCTACCCAATCTGTGTTATTTTGTTATGGCAGCTCTAGCAAACTTGTTACAAAAATACATTTTGGGTGCTTTTGTGGAGTTGCCTCAGAATTAGCTTCAGCCCATGCACCAAAATCAGCCTTGTTATTTTATAGTCACACACAATATTACTCAGCTTAATAACTAGCTTTTTTCCATCATATTTGGCTCCAAACGGCTTTTGACTCTTTAACAAAAAATTAAATCATCTCTCAAAGGATAAAATGCCTTCTACTGATGATATTCAAAAGGATACTCTGCCAACTTTGCAAGCACTTCTGAAAGGAAATTGCTTTGAGTGATAGCAACAGAGTTGAAATGAGTATTTTGTCTACCATGGTAACTTGAATTGAAGGATATAACACTCATTAAGATATGTATGCTCTGTTATATTTGCTAAAGAATCTGTCACTTTATTTTTTTTTTTTACTTTTTAAAAATTTTATTGAAGTATAGTTGATGTAGAATGTTGTGTTAATTTCTGCTGTACAGCAAAGTGACTCAGTTATAAATATATACATTCTTTTTCATATTCTTTTCCACTATGGTTTGTCACAGAATATTGAATATAGTTCCTTGTGCTATACAGTAGGACCTTGTTGTTTACATCACTTTATTTTACATTCCCACCTCTTCTGTCTAAATATGACGCATGTGCATTTGGAACTTGCCTCACACTTTTTTTTTCTCCAAAAGCTCAAGCTCTTCAAAGAGCTCCATGACCTGACTCTTAAATCAAAGCTTCAGAGCCTTCTGTTTCCTTAATCTGCAGCTGAATTGCTTTGATACTGTGGTCAAAAGGATCAGCTTTCAATGGGGCTCAGTTCACCGGCAAGCTCCAGGGCAGCCCTCTCTCCCCTGCCCTCAGAAGGAACAAGTGAAGGTGGAGATCATGATGAAAACACTGAATGATAATGGAGGAGAGAACAAGTTCAGGGAAACTAGGCTTTTGTGTCGTGAGGGAAAATAACTTGAAGTTGGGGAACTTAAGCTGTTATATGTATGCACTTAGATTGGTGGAAACTTAACATTTGTCAAGCACTTTCCAAGAAGCTTTCAATTACATTGTCTTGTAAAGTTATTCCACCAGGAAAGAGGAGGTTGGAAATAGGAATCATGGGCACTGTCATTATTGCATCCATGTCTGACTTTACCTAGCACCCTTGTCTGCAAACATCCCATTGGAAAAATTTCAAAAATGATACCAACAAAAATCTCATTTATTTTCCTAAAAGGCCGGGTCCTATTTCTCACTGGCTGAGCTCCTTGAGGGTAGCATCTGTACTTTCATGACCTTTCCAGTTCAGCACAATGCTGGGCACTTAGTGGCATTCTATAAACGTTGAATGAATGACCGATACCCCTTCACCAGGATTTCAGTTCCTCTCATTCCAAAGTCCACTATCCTCCATTGTGATCCCCACGTCAGTCCCATTACACTTGATTTTCTCTCATTCTGTAATCTTCATGTGGAAGCCCAAATTTATAGTAAAATTTTGCCCCTGGCCAGAAGACCTGTTAGCTTTATCACAGATCTGAATTTGAATTTGTAAGGTGGGTTAGGGCTATGAAAAGTAAATGGGTGCTATATAAGCCTGGGTCTGAATCAGTTGGAAAGGGACTTAGACTTGGAATGATGCTCTGTCCTCCTTTTATTGACCATCTCTCAGGTAAAGAATGGTGTCATAGCCAAAGGAACCCAACCATTACAGTTGCCTTAATTTTGGAAGTCAAATGGCTTTACGGTAGCCCTTTAGACCTCAGATGGTTCATAAAATTAGGTTAATGCAAAAGAATTCTTCTGGTTAAGAAAAAGAAATCCTTGTGCATGATGACAATTCTTTTCATGGAAAAGAGACAAATGGACCAAAGCATACTTTAAAAGACCCACCTTTGTCTCTCACTGTCTTGGAGCTCCATGGCTGGTATGAGATTGAGAAAACTCATTCCACTGTCACCCCAAAACGTGCCATATACAGAATGATTGTATGTGGACAGAGACCAAGAAAGATACCCCACCCCCCAACCCCACGGTGAAAGAAGTATGAATTCTTTATCCTTAGGAAAATACTTCCCCAGAGAGCCCTTGCTCTTCCAGCAGACCACCGTGTAGGCTGGTAGGGTGGAGGTACTCCCTTTGTGGACACCAAAGCCCTAAGAATCTTCTTAACTGTGCCTGAACTTGGCAATCATGCCTGTTGAGAATGAGCTCTCTTGTTTTGAGGACTGAGGAATGCAATATGTACAATGTAGCTTTTTTGCCTCAGGAGCTAGTTTATTCCTCATTAATGCCAAGAGAAAGGGTTTATAAGGGCCCTTGACATGTAAATGTCTAATTAGGAACTTTTCAAAGCTGACATCATCTAAAATGCTCAATTTTTTTTAAAAGTGAAGAAAAAGAAACAAGAGTTTATCATTATACTGCTAAAGAAGTCCTCCAATAAAACGAGCTCCTTATTTGTATATTCCATTCAAGCTAGGCTAAGCTGCTGCTCTCATCCATTAAGTCAAACGTTCACGTTCTCATTTAGAACAGCTCGGGGGGCATGTGGCATTTATTCACACTCTCCTCATCTTAGCTTTGGTCTCCCTGAAGGAAGAGCTTGACACCAGGGCTTGTGTGCAGATAGGTCATTTGGGAGGTGATCCTAGGAAGGAGGAGAGAGAGATCAGGGAAAGTAAGGCAACAAAGGAGGGGAACACATGACAGTGGGTAACAGGGCTTGATTCTTCTCAGGGGCCACCCGAGAAACCCACTTAATGCCTTCCAGAATTGTCCTCTTGAAAGACAGGAAGCAGGTCCATCAGTTCCCATCTCTTTAGTCAAAGATCATCATCAAGAGTGTTAACTTCCTGATCTATGTGTACGCTTGGGCCAAACCAAGTCATCAGTATCTGTGGTGCCCCAGGGTAGAAGGCAAAAATATGTGATATAACACCTATTGCTGCATAATAGATAAGCCCCAAAGTTAGTGGTTTTAAACCACAAACAATTATTATTTCATAGTTTCTGTGAGTCAGGAATATAGGAGCAGCTGGGTAATTATAGCTCAGTGTCACTCAAGATGTTGACCCAGGCTTCTGTCATTGTAAGGCTTAATGAGGGCTGGGGGATTTGCTTCCAAGAAGGCTCACTCTCACAGCTGATGGCAGAAGATCTCAGTTCTTCACTGGCTGTTGACAGTAGGCTTTATTGACTCGTCACGTGGGTCTCTCCAGAGGGCTGCTTGAGTGCCCTTACAGCATGGCAGCTAGCTTCTCCCAGAATGAGAGTTCCAAGAGAGAGAATAAGGCAGAAGCTATGATGTTTTCTATGACCTAGCCAATAGCATCTATGTTATTGGCCACACAGACCAATTCTGATATAATGTGGGGAAGAACTATACAAGACTGAGATACCAGAAGGCGGAGATAATCAAGGGCCAACATATAGGCTGGCCACCACATGTGGTTATGTGCTTAAGGGGCACTGTCAGCACAAAATGTACCAAAACCTACATAGACTTGTCACCCCAACACTGGCTGAAATAACACATGAGACCATGAGGATATAAGTCGTGGTGTCCCAGATACCTATTGGAGCCTTCCACCACTCAGACCCAATCATTTCCTTGGTTCCTCAAGTTCAACCCAGGAGAATGTTCAATTAAACAAAGATCTCAGAATATACTGACGGGCAAAGCTAATCTAGAGTTCTAAAATACAAAAGCAACAGATGATCTGAAAATAGCATGCATCTTGGATTGATTAAACCACTCAGAAAGTTTATTTCTTGGTTTTCTTTCACTCCCAAACGACAGCCAGACAGGCTGCAGAAGCCAACACATGTCTGTCTGCCTCTAACAGGGGAGTAGAGCGGATCTGATGCTCTGGTTTTAGGGAACTGGACAAAATACAACCCTAAAGGGAAACAAATTTGTGTTAAACACAAAGGTTAATAGAATGATTCATTGGAGAAGATTCATTTTGGTTGAAGTCCAGTTAATACTGCAAAAGACTCCTTCAGACTGTCGGGGATCATAGAGAAGATGATGAACACATGCCCCAAAGTCATAATTTATTGAAATACATGTGACACATTTTGCATGGGTGTAGAAAAAAGGATTTCCACCTACAGAGTAGGCTAAAAAACTGTAGGTTGCAAAGGCAACTAATTGCCCATCCAACATCCATATTCCCTTTTTTCTTTAATTATAGAACCCAATTTTGATGCCCAAATTAAAAATACTTCCAGTCTTCTCTGGCAACTTGGAGAAGCCACATGACACTAAAAAAAAATTTATATGATGTCTACTGACGAGCACCATCCAAAGTTTTGCTTTCCTGATGTACACGTCACTCCTGTCCCTGCCTGGAAAGTTGAGATAGTGACTGCAGCTGGAGCATAAGCAGCTACCTTGTAGTCATGAGGAAAAGGCCAAGAATCACAGAGACCTTGAGCTACCAAACAACCAGCCACTGAGAACAAGAAACCTCTCTGTAGCTTTAGCCACTGTTGTTGCCTTTTCTCTTACATAGGGTTGAACTAAAGAATACAGCTCACACGAATATTTTTAGATTACCCATAGCCAAGTGGTAATTTTACTGCATTAACTGTTAAAATTTTGTGGTTTTTTTATCTTCAAAGAAGCAGTTTCAAGGTTGTCAGGTTTGTAAAGCCATCACTGTTGATTTTCTCCTGAAAAAATACTCACCCCATAATGATCCTGACACTTCTGCCCATTGATGTCTCTGTCTCTGCATCTGGCCGAGCTCTCACATGCCCTTGGGTCTTCATATATGTGCTTGCACGCAGTTTCCCCCATCCTTGCTGAGACTTTTCCTGACTCCTCCAATCTAAACCAAGTCACCCAGTTACGTTCCCATGCAAACAGAACTTTTTCTTTCTGGAACTTACCAAATTTCTGCTTATATATTTATTTTTGAGAGTATGGGTACAATATCTGTTTCCCCACTGAAGTTAAGCTCCAGGAGGCCAGGACTGTATTGGCTTTGTTCATCCTTGTGCCCCTGTCTCCACAGTAGTACCAGGTGGAATGTGATGGCCACACTGTCTTTCAAGGAAGCCCCTGTCAGAGATGATCCCCATACTGGATTCTGCTCATTGAGATGTTTAAGCTTTTCTACTTGTTTCTCATTGTTGAGTATTCCTCACTGAAAGCCTCTGGGGAGTAGGAATGCTCCCAGGAATGGGGACCTCCACCATGCAGTCCAGGCGGGCTTCCATGAAGTCCAGCCAACTGATCAAGTTTCCGTAGTGACAGGCCAGGTTCTAATCCCCCTTTGTCTCCCCTTGGGGAAATACTACTAATTGTCCAAAGTTAGAGACGAGAACCTCTTAATTCTTTCGTGTGTGTGTGTGTGTGTGTGTGTGTGTGTGTGTGTGTGTGTGTGTGTGTTTTAAAGAGCTGCATTTTAAAGAGGTAAATACAGACCAGAAAATATCTGTTTATACTCTGGTGGCAGAGCAGGCATCTGGAGAGCATTTAACTATGGTGATACTTTGCTCCTAAGTAACGATTCTGTTTGTTACAACAAGACACATAGTTATTTGGCTTTTCAGAAAGGTGCCATTCTCCTTCTGGGTTCTCTACAAAATGGAAGGCAAGATTTCAAGATAAGCTATTTTGAGGATATTAAAACATGTGCAAACCAAAGTGAAAAGACCATGAAAAGCTAGAAAGGAATCCAACAAGTCATAAGAAAATTTGAAAATATACTACCTGCTTGGAGAATATATTACTGTTTGCTGCTTCTTCTGTTTGTTTCTTTTAAGAACCTACTATCATGGAAATGCCCATAGGTGAGTCCTGCCTACCCGGAAGGCTAGTTAAGCCAGACAGTCTGAGGCTTGAATGACAGGGAGGCAGGAAGTGCGATAAGAGAGGCGAGGAGATAGAGGTTGGCTGGACACTGAATTTGCAGGCAGAGGCTACACATGTGGGGCTGAGGGGACTTGTCCTCCAAGTCCACCCATGTTGCTGCAAATGGCAAAATTTCATTCTTTGTATGGCTGAGTAGTATTCCATTGTATATATATACTGCATCTTCTTTATCCATTCATCTGTTGATGGACACTTAGCCTGCTTCCATATCTTGGCTATTGTACATGATGCTGCTATGAACATTGAGGTGCATGTATCTTTTTGAATTAATTTTTTTTGTTTTTTTGGTTTTTTTTTCTTGGATATATACACCAGAGTGGAATTGCTGGGTCATATGGTAGTTCTATTTTTAGTTCTTTGAGAAACCTCCTTACTGTTTTTCACAGTAGCTGCACAAATTTACATTCTCACCAACAGCATTCGAGGGTTCCCTTTTCTCCACATCCTTGCCAACATTTGCTATTTGTGTTCTTTTTGATGATGGCCATTCTGACAGGTGTGAGGTGATATCTTACTGTGGTTTTGATTTGCATTTCCCTGATGATTAGCAATGTTGATCATCTTTTCATGTTTCTGTTGGCCACCTACATTTCCTCTTTGGAAAAATCTCTATTCAGGTCTTCTGCCCATTTTTTAATTGGCTTGTGAGTATCCAATGTATATATAAGCAGCTCATACAACTCAACATCAAAACAAATTTTGGTAAAGCCTGATGGGCCAGAATATCCATCCGGAAGTTATGTACTTAAAATCACTTTCAAGTCCACAAAAACAAGGTGCCCTCTCTTATCTATTCCCTGGGGGATCAGACTCATAGACCTGAACTTGAGGTCAGAAAAATGAGTAGCTTCCAGCATACAGCTTATATTAGTGCCAAAAAACTGTACACAATCACTTAAAAAAATTTTTTTATTGTCGCTGCTGTTTTGTTTTATTTTAACTACAACTTGGAATGGACACAGAAAAAGAGCAGTTCAACTTATCTGTTCTGAAGTCCTAATACGTAAATAAACAAACAAGTTCCCTAGAACTTGCCTGTGAGAGTATATGTAAGAAGACTGTCTGATGTCAGTAGTTTGAGTCTAGCCAGGCCTCTTTCATAGCTCCCACTGCTTGCATTTTCATTTTTAGGTAAATAATAGAAATATTTCACCTGTTACATCATAGCTTAATCTGTGGGACTTGGGCTAGAAGAAACACAGATGGAACAGATGGAAGTTATACTGTGTAGACCATGCAATTATTCACTCTGTTTGAGTGACATTGTTTTGTGTACAGACACAGAGAAAAGTTTAACAAGCCATTGTTTACTATGAGAATGGGGGCAGAGGAGTGGTTCTCAAATCAAAGAGCAGAGATTATCTCTTTGTGAGGACAAACTTGATTAAGAGGCATCCTTGTCCACTTTTTGTGGTATCGAACAGGGAGCCAAATGCTTAGCTTCAATGGAACCATCTTTCCAGCATCCTTGAGGAAAAAGCTGCCTGTCAACTCTTGGGTAAACAACATCTATGAGTGATGGAGGGAAAAGTACTCAGAGGCAGGAAAGCAGTGGACATTGAAGGTCTACCAGACCTGCATGCAATTCATGAATGCACCAGAATGCTCCAAGAGAGAATGGAATTCTGGGCCTTCTCCTTTTCTGTCTCCTCAAACTTCCCACAACCTTTAGACTCAAGAAATTCTTCCCTGGTTGCAATGAATATAGTGAATACTCTAATGTTTGTGCCAATGCAGAAATGAAAGAGCCCAGTTAACATGAAATAATGAGACATCCTTGGGGCTTCCCTGGTGGTGCAGTGGTCGAGAGTCCGCCTGCCAATGCAGGGGACACGGGTTCATGCCCCGGTCCGGGAGGATCCCACATGCCGTGGAGCAACTAAGCCCGTGAGCCATGGCTGCTGAGCCTGCGCGTCCGGAGCCTGTGCTCCACAACGGGAGAGGCCACAACAGTGAGAGGCCCGCATACCACAAAAATAAAAAAAATAAATAATAAATAATGAGACATCCTTTCAAGTCACACACACAGTCACCTTCTCTGTCCTTGCCCTGCAGGCCAGCAAAAGGCTAAACATGGAGACATGGGCCCAGCAACCAGCTTTTTGCTGGAAAATTACCAGGAGAGATGAACCAGACTCATATGGACACCCAAAATATGTTCATATAGCATCATCTTTCAGAGCTTCTGTTCAAAGCCTCTAAAACAAAGTGGTAGCTCAAAAAGCACGGGGTGGCCGTGGAGGTGAAGAGTAGAGGTAGGGAAGAGCAAAATGGACGGGAATCCAGGAGATTATGTGTACCAGTCTTATTGCTAAAACTGTCTGCTTCCCACCTTGGGGGGCAGAGTTTGCAGAACATCTAAACTTTCTCTGTTGATAGAGGATTTTGTACAGTGATGGCCACTGAATCCACTAAATTACATTAAACAGATATAGATGAACATTTTCTCTGTGTCTGACATGTGTTGGGCACAGAAGACATGACAATGAGTGAAACCTAATCCCTATCTTGGACATATTAACAGTTTATTAAGAGAGTGTAAATAACTCCCTAAGAGATAAATCTACAACGTACTAATAGGCTTCAAAGTCGAAATAATTAATCCAACCATTCTTCCATCCACTTCTTTACTCAGATACTTTAGGCCTGGGAAATTGTACCAGGACACTCAAAATTGATTTGAAACCTAGTCAATTATTTTCTTATTTGTCTTCTCTTTTTTTCTAAAATCTTTCATTTCAATGATAGACTGATAACAGTTTTTAACATCTAAAACAGAGCTGTGGTTCTGGAAGAAATGGATTGAAAGGCTTCAGATAGAAAATAGATATCACAAAATGTATGCACATTTCTACAATTCTACAAAATTGCTCTCAACCCTCTTCCAGGCTACTGTAAAACAAGCATCTAAGTTAGAAACAGAAAAGCACACTGACACCAATAAAAGTGACAGCTGACAGCAGAGAAAGGAGGGGGCAAAAATGTTTAAAACAAATAGAAGAACTGACGGATTGCCATTGAGAGTCGTTTAGTGTATAATCAGAATCTCCCAAAGCTAGATTAAGAGCAGCATGCGGATTCCTAGAAGAAGCAGGTAAATTGACATAAGTAAAGAGTATCATCTGATAGCAAGGGAGGTGATAGGTAACAAGATAAAAACTTCAATGAGTGCAATGATCCTGGGCTACTCAGTAGGAACTGGCAACTCTACCCACCTTAATAATCCCTGGGAAATCACATCATTATGAAATTGTTTTCCATAATGGTGGCCCTGAGTCATAAAGGGAAACTTTAAATCCTGTTCAGTATTCTCTATTTTAAAAAGCAGGAAATGTTTTGGGGGGCAGGAGACTGAGTAATCCATTTTAGAGTTTTGTAGGCAAGATTTTGTTGTGTAGACATTTACATTTTCCCTAGCAACTGACATCTCTCCGATTAAGCAGAGTTTACCATATTTTTGATCAATAAAATTTTTAAAGAATTTTTTTCTAATAAATGTCAACCATGTGAACATACCATTAGAAATGGTTAGTCAGAAAAATAGTAGATTATGTTTTCCATATTTCTCTAAAATTATTTTTAAGTACTAAACTTGGCTTATACTGGGGAAAGCATTTGTGTTGAATGTATATTGATGAAGAGATGATAGGGAGAAAATTGAGAGCAGTAGAAACAGCATAAAGAATATGTGGTGTCTTGGCACCTTTGCTAGTGCTAGTATGAACTCACTGTGTTTTCAAGTACAAGCTTGTACTGCTCATCACATGACAGGCTGATAAATTGAGAGGTGAGTTATTGGGGCAAGGAATAGTGACTTTATTTGGAAAGCCAGCAGATCAAGATGATGGTGGACTAGTGTCCCAAAGAACCATCTTGCCTGGGGCTTGGATGCTAGTTTCTTTTATAGAACAAAGAGGGGGAGGGGAGGATGTAAAGCAAAAAGAGGTGATAAGATTTTGCAACTATTTCCTCTTTCTGGCCAGACTTTGAAGAGGATGTGTTAATTTCTTCTTTCCCTGCAGCCATTCACAGGTGGGCCTGATCAGGATGTTTCCTCTGAGCTAAACAAAGTTTTCGAGCTTAACACTCAGGCATGGGAGGCAGGGCTCCCAGAGATGGGCCACTGTGTATACTTTAAGCCATAGGCAACATCCCTTTAGTGATTAACTTGTAGCAAAAGCAATTGAATACAAAGGTTAAAGTAAAAGAAATGGATCCAATATGGAGTCTTCTCTATTACAACTGCATAGAGATTTTGTGGTGGAAAGTGGAGGCAGGTCACCACCGATGAAACCATGAGGTTTGGAGAACATTAGGTAATGACCATGCCTCCCTGTATCTTTCTGCAACAGATGTGAAGATTACAGTGTTTTATGCCAATATGCAAATCCTGTCTAGGCTCCAGGGAAGAGGCGTACTTCTGTGGACAGTCCCTGTCTTTCATCGGGAGGAAGATGGCTTTGGAATGGGAAATAAACCCGACAAGCAGGCCCTGACACAGGGGAGAGAGGACACCTAAATTTCTTTGGGCCTTGCTTCCCTGGGCCTTGACTTGGAGCTCTCTAGATATGCTTGAGGTGCTGTGTGAAGGAACACTCTGATGAAAGCAGAAGCTGGTCTCTGTCTTGGGACAGGGCGTTAGGAACATAAGCCAAAACATACCCTCGGGTCCTATAAGGATGAGCAAGTCTTGTCTAATGAGCGCAAGTTCTTTGTTATAGGTGAGTTCAGAGTCTGTTTCCCTGAATAACCATGGAAACTTTGTAGAGTCTTCCCTAAACATTACAGACTCAAGTGGTCATCCAATCCACACTGTAAACAGCCATGACGGATTACTTCCTAGGCTTAGAGAATTATTTAAAGATAGCCACTGCAAAGTTAATTCACCTCACATGAGTAAGACTTTAAGTTGTGGTTTACCAGAGGATCCCACTTTATAATCACTTTCCTTCTTGCTCTTATGGAAGAATGTCTTTTCTAGTTCTTGCTCCACACCTGTCAAGGAACATTTACGTTAGAAGATGTGGAGGCTGATTATAGTATCCACTTGGTAGATTTTCCAGGACTTTTTCTGGTACATTAGTCGTTTCAAATTCTGTTAACACCTGCACCAGAAGATGAGCGGGAAGGGAGAGGTGTTAACAAAGATAGAAATGGCTAATGGCCCAGAATATTTTTAAAAAACAAAATTACAGGCATGGGATTACCTTAAATTGTAATCTATTTTGTGGTTCTATTTTGGAAATTTACTAGTGCATTGGTCATCACTAAATATATCTAAAAGATAGTTATGCAGCAACATAACTCAGACGTACCATTATTTCCCACCAACAGGCTTGCAGCATTTACCCACAATCCTTGTCTCAGCTGCCCGCCTGAGTGGAATTCCCACTGCTTTGGTATGGTTTTGGGAGTTAGGACATCATTTTTATCTACTGGCTTCTGTGGTATTTACTGCATCTAAAAATGAAGGATTCTGCATTTAAATGTTGCCTGGGAAAAAAACACAATATCTTGCTTTCTTTTATTCATTTGAAGTAATTATTGCTATCACAGTCTCATGTGCATTTTTCCCAAACCATAATGATTTGAGACTTATAGAGTATGGTAAAAAAAAAAAAAAAAAAAAAGTTGGATTGTTTTTTCAAGCAGGCAATTTTGTGAAGCAAATGGTAGTAATCTGAGCCACTTTTTGGTTTCTAAATATTTCATCTGTCCACAGGATGATTTCAGGGTCCCATATAATTTCTTACCTGGAGGCTAAGATCCTATGTTCAAAATCCTGTTTTCCATTTCCCGCACATAGAACGCAGGTGTGAGAACATAAAATCACACACTTTCATTCATAGAGTTTCCTACATCCTTTGGCTTAGAGCATCTCTGAGTTCTTTGTAATTAGTTTAAAAGAAACATGGGGGGAAGTTACAGTCTTTTCAAATAAACTACAAGTTTCCCTTAGGAATTTATACTAAAATGTGTATTTATTTTTAAAACCAAATGATATGAATATAAGAAATGCAATACTGGGTCAGCCCAATGGTCTAACCAGCCTGTGGTTTCAGTCTCTTAGTATTCCATTAATGTTGGCCTCAGAAGTTTTGGGATTCATTTCAAACTCCCTGGTTACCTTTATTACTCAAATCTGGGTTTACCATTCATAGATTCGTCTAAATGTTTCCTGAACTTACTTATATCTTTTAGCTTATGTCAATTATAGAAACGAGTTCCCCAATAGCAAGGGTTCTACACCCTATCCATCATGAGACTATAGCAAGTGTTCTACTACAGGGGAGTGGAGAATTGGGGTGAGTAATCCAATCTATCATGGTTGTCCTCTTGGTTACAACTATTTACATCCTACTCACATGAAAAACTTATTCACTCCTATCCAATGACTGCCCCTTCCCCTAAGCCTTATCCAATTATGGTATCTGCAAAAAATCCAGGATCTTTTGATCTCTATGAAGTCCAGACCCTGCTACTCTTGACCCAGAGACCTATAAACTAAATAGAAAATTATCTGCCTTCCACATACCTAAGGCAAGCAGCTTCTAAAATGACTCCAATGGTCCGCACCTCTTGGCATTCATAGCCTTGAGTTATCCTCTTCCCTTGAGTAACTTGCTTCTAACCAATAGAATATGGCAACTTTAAGGGGATGTCACTTTTGTGATTAGGTCACATAAGAGAGTGACTTCCATCTTGCCAGCAGATGGATCTCTTTTTATCTTGATGACTTTGTTGAAGCAAGGTGCCATGTGGAGGAAGCTCTGAGGGTGACCTCCACTCAAAAGCCATCAAGGAGTTAAGGCCTTCCGTATAGGAGCCCTCAGAAAACTGAATCCTGCCAACCATGTAAGTGAGCTTGGGAGAGGACCCTTCCCCAGTCAACCTTCAGATGAGACCCCATCCCTGGCTGACAACTTGAATGAAGGCCTGTGACAGACTCAGAATCAGAGGACCCAGTTAAATTGTGCCTGGGGTCCTGAACCCACAGAAACTGTGACATAATAAATGTGTCTTGTTTTAAACTGCTAAATTTGGGGGTAATTTTTTACTTAGCAATATATAATTACTATAACACCTAATGTGTAATGGTGGAACATGATGACTGCAATAAATACTCCAATTTGAAAAGGTAAAGAATAGAGGGCACACAGCAATCACTGGACCACAGCAATATTAAAATCCTAGTAGGTAAATGTTATGGAATTCCCATCTTAAGGTAAGGGGTGTTCCTCGATTAGACCCCTATTCTGCCTCACAGGGTTGGCTCTCAGGTCCATCTTTCTCCACTGTTCCTGGCTTCTCAAGGGGTCCTTTCTGTTCTGTCATACTCCTTGCCATCTTGTGAAGAGAACATAAGAAGAACATAAGAACATATCAGCTAAGCCATTTTTAAAGACCCCTTCCTGGCTGTAGGAGTTGGGGTTCATGAAATCTTTTTATACCTTGAACAGTTTCAGTCTCTTTTAGTCTAGACTGGAAGCACTTCTGTCAAAAGGTATCTCCCCAAAACTTTTTGAGCTTTCTACTTATTTGATTCCAGTAAACTTCATATGCAAAAGGCACACCAACAATTTTCTTTTTGGAGGTAAGCCTTTAGCTCTCTAAACTTAATTACTTCACTTTGGGCACATTCAGGCTTCTGTGACACTTTGCCCTTATGATTTCTGTGAGTTCTTCTGTCCATCTGAAAGAATCTGCTAGACATATTTTAGTCCTTTCAAAAGTCCTTTCAAGATGTTTTAGCTACATTCTAGATTTGGTCTTTACCCTGAGGTCATGTCAACACTGTAGATTTCACTTTTGCTTGAGCAGTGTTTTAATGCCTACACCCTTGGTTTGATAAAATTTTTCCTGAATTCAACTATTTCTTGTAGTACCATATTAAATGCAGCTTATGCTTCCAACATTCTGCCTCAAAATTTTTTGCCAAATGTCTCTGTTAATTAGGTATGTTTTCTATCTTCTAAGTTACCTCAGGTGACAGTTTTACCAAATGTCTTGCTACTACTTAACACAGGCTGCTATTTTTCTAGTCCCCCATAACAATTTTCCTGCTGCCTACCACCCAATCCCAGGACCAATGCCACTTCTAGGTACTAATTTCTGTATCAGTTAGCTATTGCTGCTTAACAAACAGCCACAAAAATGTCAGTGGTTTACAATAAGCTTTCACTTCACTCACTGGTCTACAAGTCTGGGATGGCTCTGTTTCAGGCTGTGGGTCCATTAGGCTTGGCTCTGCTCTGAAGGTCTGTGCCATAGAGCAAAGCCAAACACTAAAGAATGTTTCAGCCTCTGTTCACTGTCACTAAGATCCCACTGGCCAAAGCAACTCATATACCCAAGTCCAAAGTCAAGGGGTAGGAAAGTATAATTCATCATCATAAGACCACGCTGAGAGTATGCATTTACGGTATTACTACACTGAAGGGAAGAATTGAGATCAATAATTCAATCTTTCACACTAAGTAAAATTTTATTTGAATGAGGGTTTCTGTGCCCATAAATGTCTTAAATTCCTGGCCTAGATGATTTCTAAAGTCTTTCCTAGTTGTTTGAAACACCATGGAAATAGAAAGAACACTTGCATGGAAAAGGGCAAATCAGCAAATACAGAAAGAGGCCAGTTCTTTTTGGCAAAGCACTGGGGGTGGTTATGGGTTTCATCAAACACCTGAAAGGAGTGCAAGAAAGGAGGTTGTGAAGATGCTGTACAATGAACCAGCTTATCTTGAATCACCCCATTACTTATTATGGGATAGCATATTTTTCTTTCATGCCGTTAAGTTGTTTAGGTCACAGACTCATTCAATTGTTAAGTTCAAAAATATATTCTAGCACAATGTTCACAGCAGCATTATTCACAGCAGCCAAAACCTGGAAACAACTCAATGTCCATTGATAGATGAATGGATAAACAAATGTGGTATATACATACAATAAATATTATTCAGCTTTAGAAAGGAATGAAATTCTGATACATGCTGCAACATGGATGAACTTTGAAAACATTTATGCTAAGTGGGATAAACCAGACATGAAAGGATTAATATTGTATGATTTCACTTATTGTACAACACTACCTAGAGTAGTCAAATTTATAGACAGAAAAGTACAATAGAATGATGGTTATGGGGGATGGGGGCAGAGAGAAACAGGGAGTTATTGCTTAATGGATAGAGAGCTTCAGTTTGAGATGATGAAAAAGTTCTGGTGATCAATAGTGGTCATGGTTGCACAACAATGAGCATGTATCAATACTTAAAGCCACTGGATTGCACACTTAAAAATGGTTAAAATGATAATTGTACATTAGGTATATTTTACCACAATTTAAAAAAAGGATGTGCTTCATCGAAAAATATACTTTTTAATTTTAATTTTATTTATTTTTATTTTTTTACATCTTTATTGGAGTATAATTGTTTTACAATGGTGTGTTAGTTTCTGCTGTTTAACAAAGTGAATCAGCTTATATGTATACATATATTCCCATAACCTCTCCCTCTTGCGTTTCCCTCCCACCCTCCCTATCCCACCCCTCTAGGGGGACACAAAGCACCGAGCTGATCTCCCTGTGCTATGCAGCTGCTTCCAACTAGCTATCTATTTTACATTTGGTAGTGTATATATGTCCATGCCACTCTCTCACTTCGTCCCAGCTTACCCTTTCCCCACCCCGTGTCCTCAAGTCTATTCTCTATGTCTGCATCTGTATTCTTGTCCTTCCCCTAGGTTCTTCAGAAACTTTTTTTTTTTTTTAGATTCCATATGTATGTATTAACATACGGTATTTTTTTTTCTCTTTCTGACTTACTTCGCTCTGTATGACAGTCTCTAGGTCCATCCACCTCATTGCAAATAACTCAATTTTGTTTCTTTTTATGGCTGAGTAATATTCCATTGTATATATGTGCCACATCTTATTTGTCCATTCATCTGTCGATGGACACTTAGGTTACTTCCATGTCCTGGCTATTGTAAATTGTGATGCAATGAGCACTGTGGTACATGACTATTTTTGAATTATGGTTTTCTCAGGTTATATGCCCAGTAGTGGGATTGCTGGGTCGTATAGTAATTCTATTTTTAGTTTTTTAAGGAACCTCCATACTGTTCTCCATAGTGGCTGTATCAGTTTACATTCCCACCAACAGTGCAAGAGGGTTCCCTTTTCTCCACACCCTCTCCAGCATTTATTGTTTGTAGATTTTTTGATGATGCCCATTCTGACTGGTGTGGGGTGATATCTCATTGTAGCTTTGATTTGCATTTCTCTAATGGTTAGTGACGTTTTTCATCATTAGTGTATAGGAATACAACGGATTTCTGTGCATTAATTTTGTATCCTGCTACTTTACCAAATTCATTGATTAGCGCTAGCAGTTTTCTGGTAGCATTTTTAGGGTTCTCTATGTATAGTATCATGTCATCTGCAAACAGTGACAGTTTTACTTCTTTTCTGATTTGGATTCCTTTTATTTTTCTTCTCTGATTGCTGTGGCTAAAACTTCCAAAATTATGTTGAATAATAGTGGTGAGAGTGGGCAACCTTGTCTTATTCCTGACCTTCGTGGAAATGGTTTCAGTTTTTCACCATTGAGAACAATGCTGGCTGTGGGTTTGGCATATATGGTCTTTATTATGTTGAGGTAAGTTCCCTCTATGCCTACTTTCGGGAGGGTGTATATTCTAAAGCTAAATATGAATAATTAGGGTAATCTACACCACTGTACCTCTCTACATAATGGAAAACTAAAGAGTTGGCTACATTAATTAATTAAATCTTAGGACAAATAAAAATGAAATTGGGAAGGGCTGAGAAACTTATGACATATCTATATTTCAAATAAAATTATACACCTACAAAGATACGGTAAACCTGTCATGACTGATAATTCACTTATTTCAAGTTTATATTCTTGCTCAGAAAACCAAAAGACAAATCAGAACTGTAGTTTTTATACATTGGCTCTTGGATGTTTGGAAACTGTGGTAGGCATAAAAACACACTATTCAGGTCTCCCTCAAAAAAGAAATAAATAAAGGGGGTGGGAAGAACCTTTGTGAGGTGATGGATGTGTCTATGTCTTGATGGTGTGATGGTTTCATGGCTGTAGACTTCTCCTCAAACTCCTTGAATTGTATATATTAAATGTGTACAGCTTTTTACATGTCAATCATACCTCAATGAAGTGGTTTAAAAAAGAGTGAGAGTCTGATTTGTGGAGTGTACGTCGTAGACAGCCTCTAGCTGCTGTACCTTCAGGATCCACCAACAGTGTTCATGCTGAGGTGATACACTGAGAATCTCCAATGATGGAGCTTGGTGGGAGTACCAGAGATGGACCATTCCTACTTAATACAGGACTCGTCTAATGGGTCATCTTTGTTCTGGGGTGCTTGACCTACATAATTTGTGAAGTATGATGAAGTGTTTATGATTTGCAAGTTTTTATATTACATCAGGACCTCTCCCATGAATTCCAGATCCACGTATCCAACTGCCTGCAGAACATCTCCACTTAATTCGTTAATAGACATCTCAAATTTAACGAGTCCAAAACAGCCCTCATAGTCCCCCTCAAACCTGCTCTTCCCTTTCCAATTAAAGGCAATTCAATTCTTCTAGTTGCACAGGCCAAAAACCTTGGAGTCATCCCTCACTCCTCTCTTTATCACACACTCCATATCTAATATGCTAGGAAATACCACGGTCTCTACCTTCAAAATATACCCAGATTGCAATCACTTCTCACCACCTCCACTGCTACTCCACTGGTCCAAGCTACCAGCATCTCTCACCTGGATTGCTGCAAAGTCTCCTAACATTTTGCTGCTGCTGCCCTTGTTCATCTTCAGTCTACCCAGCTAGTACAGGATCCAGTGAAATTGTCAGTCAGATTATACCCTTCCTCTGCTGAGAATCCTGCAAAGACCCTCCACCCCAATCAGAGTAAATAAAAGCCAAAGTTCATACCAGGACCAACAAGACCTCCCTCACTTCTTCAGGTTCATCTCCTATTCCTCTTATGCTCAGTTACGATGGCTTCCTCCCAAGCCCCTTAAATGGGACAAGCACAATCTGGTCCTTTGTAGTAGCTGTTCCCTCTGTTAGAATACTCTTTCCCAGGGACTCATGGGACTAGCTCCTTCAATCCTTCAGTTATTATCCAAGTGAATTCCTGGTAACTATATACAGGGATGGATGTTAACTAGACTTACTGTGGTGATCATTATGCAATATATATAAATATTGAATCATTCTGTTGTATACCTGAAACTAATATACCATTATATGTCAATTATATTTCAATTAAAAAAAATCTCTTTAAAGAGCTTTTTCTAAATACCGTATCACGGGAAAAATAAAATCTTTTACATCAAAAAAAAAAGTAAATTCTGAGGGTTTCCATTGACAGCACAACCTAAATTTCAGTCTATCACTCTGATACCTCATAACCCCAGTCCTTGCTTTATTTTTTTAATTGAGATATAATTGAAATACATTAGTTTCAGGTGTACAGAATGATTTGATATTTGTGTATATTGGGAAATGATCACCACAATAAGTCTAGTTAATATCCATCCCTATACATAGTTTAAAATTTTCTTCCTTGTAATGAGAACTTTTAAGATCTATTCTCCTGGGCTTCCCTGGTGGTGCAGTGGTTGAGAGTCCGCCTGCTGATGCAGGGGACACGGGTTCGTGCCCCGGCCCGGGAAGATCCCACATGCTGCGGAGCGGCTGGGCCCGTGAGCCATGGCCGCTAAGCCTGCGCGTCCAGAGCCTGTGCTCCGCAACGGGAGAGACCACAGCAGTGAGAGGTCCACGTACCAAAAAGAAAAAGATGTACTCTCTTAGCGACTTTCAAATATACGATACAGTATTATTAACTATAGTCACCATGCTGTACATTACATCCCCATGGCTTATTTATCTTATGGCTGTAAGTTTGTACTTTTTAACCCCTCTCACGCATTTTGCCCCCTCTCCCCACCACCAACCCCTGCCCTGGAACTACCAATCTCTCCTCTGAATCCATGAGCTCTTTTTCTTAGATTCCACATATAAGTGAGATCTTACGGTATTTATCTTTCTCTGACTTAATTCACATTGCACAATGCCTTCAAGGTCAATCCATGTTGTCAAAAATGGCAAGAATGGGCCTCCCTGGTGGCGCAGTGGTTGGGAGTCCGCCTGCTGATGCAGGGGACACGGGTTCGTGCCCCAGCCCGGGAAGATCCCACATGCCGCAGAGCGGCTGGGCCCGTGATCCATGGCCGCTGAGCCTGCGCGTCCGGAGCCTATGCTCCGCAACGGGAGAGGCCACAACAGTGAGAGGCCCGCGTACCGCAAAAAAAAAAAAAAGGCAGGATTTCCTTATTTTTTAATGGCTGAATAATATTCCATTATGTGTGTGTGTGTGTGTGTGTGTGTGTGTGTGTATCACAGTTTCCTTATCCATTAATCCATTGATGGAAACTTAGGTTGCTTCCATACCTTGGCTATTGTAAATTATGCTGCAATGAACATGGGGGTGCATATATTTTTGAGTTAATGTTTTCATTTTCTTTGGAAATACCCACAAGTGGAATTACTGGATCATGTGATAATTCTAATTGTTTGAGGAACCCCCATACTGTTTGCCATAGTGGCTGCATCAACTGACATTCCTACAAACAGTGCACAAGGGTTCCCTTTTAAAACTCCACATCCTCACCAACACTTGCTATTTCTTGCCTTTTCATGACAGCCATTCCAACAGGTGTGAGGTGGTATCTCGTGGTTTTGACACGTTTCCCTGACTTTGAGCACCTTTTCATGTACCTCTTGGCCATCTGTATGTCTTCTTTGGAAAAATGTCTATTCAGATCCTCTGCCCTTCCTGCTCTATTTCTGTCCTCAGCACACATCCCTAACATACTATATATCAATATTTTACTTATTTGTATCAATTTCCCCCAGCCAGAGGTAAGCTCTACTAGGCAAGCAATTTTGTCTAACTTGTTTACTGCTGTTTCTTTAGTATTTAGAACAGTGCCATGCACAAAGAGTGCGCTCAAAACATATTTATTGAATGACAGAGTTTCTCAGTACAGTTTACACTATTCCAATCAAAGGAAAGAATGGGTATAAAAACAGGAGGAGGAGAGCTACACCTAAAGAAAATTCTGACAAATAAGAGCTATAATTATAGCTTGCATTTACTATGTCTTCTCCAATCATTTATTCATAATTATCTAATGGCATTCGTGATGAATACCTGGGTTCAACAAAAAAGGAGTGAATACGCTAAGCAAAGTTCATTTATTTTTCACGACGTTCTTCTTTTGAGTCTTTACTCTCCTGGAGTCCTAACAGAATTGCTTCAGCCTCTAGGATAGTTGTATCTGTTGTGGCTCCCAAGAACCTAGATGTAAGTTCAAGATCTAATAGTCGCAGCCGGACTCTGGTTCCTTTCTGGTATTTCCTAAATAGTAAGAAAAAAAAATTCCATTAATTCTGAATATCACTAAATGAACAACTACTTTAAAGTAAAACCCAAATTCTAATTTTGTGTTGGCTCAAGATAACAGAATTAACACTAGTATATGAGAAATAGTTGTTTTTGACAGAAAAGTAATTTAGTTGTATCAGAATTTTCATCTTAAAGCTGCCTTTAAAGATTTTATAACCTAAATAAAAATGTATTCCAAACTGAAATTCAAACAAGTTGGTTCTTGAAACTGACATTTATTTTAATGTCAGTTATTTTTAAAGTCAAAAAGTATCAAGGGGAAAAAATGTTTTCAGAAACATTTTGGCTTCTAAAATTAAAATCTTCTTTTAAAGTAAAAGAAATTTTACAAAAACAAAATGGAAAACAGTCTAAGGGCAAAGTACTTAGTACTGGGGATTGATTGAACTGTAACTAAAGTATAATGCTGGCCATAACATGCATGACGGCTCAATTTGGTCAAAAAAATTATTCAAGTATTTCATAATACGAAATGAAAACTGATACTCATTTGTCTTTCTTCCTTGACCAATTATTTTAAGAGTTTAACATCAACATTA
Organism: Neophocaena asiaeorientalis asiaeorientalis; assembly: GCF_003031525.2. Classification (NCBI taxonomy): domain Eukaryota; kingdom Metazoa; phylum Chordata; class Mammalia; order Artiodactyla; family Phocoenidae; genus Neophocaena; species Neophocaena asiaeorientalis. The sequence continues at coordinate 6,019,645 of NW_020172369.1, read as the reverse complement.
TGAAAAGGTACAGGAGAGTGAAAATATGGCTACTGAATGAAAACCACAAATCTTTAAAAATCTAAAAATATATACCTAGAGTACTCTAAGTCTTAAAATTAAAATTAAAACAATTTTATATAAACAGAAAATGAAGAAACAGAGTTCTCCAAAAAAGTCACTGGAAAATGATTTTAGTAGACCATATAATGAACAATGTTTGATTAGGTATTCTGGAGGAACTTATAAGTGGTCCATCAAGTAAACATTTAGGCTATTTGGCTTTTTTTTTTTTAAGCTATTTTTCTTTGTGGTTACAGAAGGAAATGTCCTTTTGTAAAATTTGGAAAATCAAGATGTCAGTCACATTTAGTCAGTCACATATAGTCCTTCTATATGTATGTTTATGTATATATGTACATGGGTATGTGTATCTGACGGCATAGACCTTACTTTCTGTCTCTGTTTAAAAAAATTAAAGAGATATCCTAGAATATTAAGGCATAGCTTTATATTCTTAGAAAACAGCAGTTATAGAACACATTCCATATGAATTAACCACTGGGAAAACAAGCTAGTTCACAGACAAGGTAAAGCTGAACACTATTTTCTGCATTACTTGGAGCTGTAACCTGTGTTCTAATGGAGTCTTTCATTTGTCCTTACAGCACTACTCCAGTGATTCATTTAATCAATCAGCTTTGATTCACGTCGACCACCTTCCTCCCCGCCACCCCCCACACAACATCCAATTAGTTATCAAGTTTTGTTCATTTTTTAACACAGATATTTCTTGAGCTTAGCCCTTCAGATCTCATCATCCTTAGCTAAAGCTTGAGGTAGGACCTGGTCTTCCCGGAGCCCACCTTCCTAGTCTACTTCTCACGATGGTTCCGTATCTGCTCTGCTTATGTGGAAATGGCCTAACGTCCATTCCCACACACTTCTACTGCTCTGCACCTTTGCTTCTGTTGTAGCACTGCTTGGCCTTTCCTTCTAAATAAATCCTATTGATTCCTAAGTATCCAGGTAGAATGCATCAAATGCAGCTCCTGAGAGCCTCCACATTCCCCTTATCAGAATGCAGATTCTGTCATTGGAATTGCCAAGGAAGACAGAGGTTTTGCAGTCACAGACTTGGATGCAAATCTGAGTCCTGCTACTTACGAGTTGGGTAACCTTGGGTAACTTGCTTTCTCTGAACCACAATTCCCTCATTTATATAACAGACTTCGACCACTTGGCAGGTTTGCTGGGATGGTTAAATGGGATAATATTATATATTGAAAACGCACAGCCCAGTAAGTGCAAATGTCAGTGCCCTTCACTCACCTGTATTGGTTAACTGTGTAAATCTCCGATTTCTCATTAGATCGAATACTCCCCAAGATCTGGCACTGTATTTATCTCTGTATCCTTCCAGTGCCAATGCAGCAGGTCCTCAAATGTTCGTCAATAAATTAACAAGACGCTTGCTGGCAAAAGCCACCACACCGACTACCTAGGCTTTCCATTCTCTTGGCCTTAGCAGCTGTGTGGCCTGGCTCATTTACTTAACCTCTCTGAAGTTTGCCTGGCACAGTGCCTGGTGCACAGTAGTTAATAAAGTTAGTTCTCTTCTCCTTCCATTATTCATATCTGGCCTATAAACAACCATGATGAAGGGCAACAGTGACTTTTTATGAAAAGGGTTGAACATTCACACACACTTGGGACACAATTTCTGGGCACGGTCTCACTGAAGGGGAAGCTCTCAGTGTAGATGGTTCTGTGTCATAAAATGCTAGCAATCTCCTGTTAAAAAATAAAATCAAATACCACGAGTGCACAGTATGCTTGGTAGTTTATGGAAAGGAAAACTTTTTTTAGGTGTAGTAGCCTTTAATAATATGAAAGTTTTGTCCTCATCTCTAAAAATTATGCAAATTCTAGAAGTTATCCAGTGAGTTGGTAAAGGAGATGAAAAATGGAACTGCAGGACTTTACATGTGCTAAATGAATGAAGAATCACCCACATGTATATACCTTGCACCAAACAAAAAAAACCTCTAGAAGATTCTCTGACTTCTGCTACCTGGAAGTAGCTGTTTCTACTTTTATGGTACTTAATTTTCACTGTGCATTATTTCTATGTGTCTCTTCCCTAGCAGACTACAGGTTCGTTATGGGCAGGGCTTTAATCACATCTGCCTCTCTTACAGTACTGAGATGTATACATTTCATTTAATGTAGCCTTTTGAACAGTGGTTTTTCACTTTCCAGTACATCAGAAGCACCTGGGGTGCTTATTAAAAATGCAAATGAGGGAAGCAACCCCAGAGAGTGAGCTGGCAAATCTAGGGTGGAACTTGGGAATTTCCCTTTTTAACAAGCTCCCCAGGTGATTTGGATGCAGTCTTCTCTGATCAGCATTTGAGAAAAATCTGGCCTAGAATTACCTTTATTGTATACAAGACACAGCATCCTACACACATACAAAGGGCCAGTAAAATGAGGACCTCTGACAGGACTTTGTGGCCACCATTAACAGCCTTTGAGGGTAACAGATGTTTCCTATAAGTGATGAAAAAGCCAACAGACTTTAGGGTAATTTAAACAGATCAAAAAAAAAAAAAAAAAAAA
>NW_020172369.1:5936602-6017011 GCF_003031525.2 Neophocaena asiaeorientalis asiaeorientalis | reverse complement strand
AAAACAATTTTGGGGAAAATTAAAAAAAAAAAAAAAAAAAAAAAAAAAAAAGGTCAGGGAATGACAATATATAATGGAGAAAGGCACCTAAGAACAGTCCCTTGAACAAAGCCTACTGACAGCGGGGGTGGGGCTGCCTCTCCCAGACACAGACTGTCCTTTCTGGGAGTCCCGGGACATGGAAAGGTTAGCATAGTCCTCACTCAACAGGAATAGGAGCCATACAATTAATGTGGAGTTTATCCGCGCTTTAACTTTTCTTTTTTTTTTTTAACATCTTTATTGGGGTATAATTGCCTTACAATGGTGTGTTAGTTTCTGCTTTATAACAAAGTGAATCAGTTATACATATACATATGTTCCCATATCTCTTCCCTCTTGCGTCTCCCTCCCTCCCACCCTCCCTATCCCACCCCTCCAGGTGGTCACAAAGCACCGAGCTGATCTCCCTGTGCTACGCGGCTGCTTCCCACTAGCTATCTACCTTACGTTTGTTAGTGTATATATGTCCATGCCTCTCTCTCGCCCTCGCGCTTTAACTTTGAAACACTTTATTAAAGGGAAGTAAAGAAATAACTAATGTATTTCTGAGAACTCCATTTCTGCCAATGAAATGTGAGGTGAACCTTCAGTATTGTAGTCTTTGACAATCACTTAATACTACTTAGTCTTCCCATTTGGGTTTCCACTGTTCCACATAACAAGATTTAAAATGAAAATGCCAGTAAACTCTTTCCCCAGCTTGTTCATGCAGTTCTTAAATGGTCTGTTTATTCAAAGATTTGGGCCTAAGTATAAATATCCAGAAGAGGCAATGTGGTGGTCAAGACTCTACACTCTGGAGCCAGATGGCCAGATGTGTGCCCAGCTCTATCCATAAATCTGCAACTCTGAGCTGTTACTTCATCTCTCTGTTTCAGCTTCCTCATTTGTAAAATGGGAATAATTACGCCTTCTAGGTTCCTATGAGCATGAAAAGAGTTAATACCTGCCAAGCCCTTATAAATACTCAATAAATGTTAGCTACCATCATCAGTCACCACCACCACCACCACCACCATCACCATCAAAACAAACCCAGTGACACCTGATGCTCCAGCCTTGGTGTGATGGGGAGTACAAGAGCGGTCCCAGATATAATTCCAAGTGATAATTAAACCAATGAAGGATTTCTGTAGAAGGTATGTTTTGGGGGTGAGTTTTCTTTCAATAATTTGCTTTGATTCAAATCTTATTTCAATGGTATAAGCATTCCTCTCTCAAAATGTATTATATAATGTATATAACATGCAATATATATAAATATATTATAAATGTCCTACAAGAAAGAAAACAATTTCTCTTGAAATGAATGCTGAATTTCCTTTGAAGATGTGAGGCAAAATAGCACTGAACAAAAGCAAGTAAAATTCGGAGAACTGCACATTTAACAGTCCACACTTCCCAGCATTAACCACAATATAACTGAAAACAAGAAAGTAGAATATATTGTCAGTCACAGTGACTTATCTATTCTAGTATTCTTTATGACAGTGGTTCAAGGAACACTGAGGATTGAGGGGCAGGTAGAGCTGTCTAATTTTACCTGTCTCCTATCACTCTTCCTTAATTCTTGACAGAGTTAAGCTGTCAATGAATCTATTTTTAGCACATACTATTTCTTGGAAGGGGAAGATGATCATCTCAATAGGTTCATTATTTTTTCTTCCAAGAAGCATTTTTTAGCTTCCTTTAAAATTTACCATTTCGTGCTGGAGAGGGTGTGGAGAAAAGGGAACCCTCTTGCACCGTTGGTGGGAATGTAAATTGATACAGCCTCTATGGAGAGCAGTATGGAGGTTCCTTAAAAAACTAAAAATAGAACTACCATATAACCCAGCAATCCCACTACTGGCCTATACCCTGAGAAAATCATAATTCAAAAAGAGTCATGTATCACAATATTCATTGCAGCACTATTTACAATAGCCAGGACATGGAAGCAACCTAAATGCCCATGGACAGACGAATGGATAAAGATGTGGTACATATATACAATGGAATATTACTCAGCCATAAAAAGGAATGAAATTGGGTCATTTGTAGAGACATGGATACATCTAGAGACTGTCATACAGAGTGAAGTAAGTCAGAAAGAGAAAAACAAATATTGTATATTAACGCATATATGTGGAACCTAGAAAAATGGTACAGATGAACCGGTTTACAGGGCAGAAGTTGAGACACAGATGTAGAGAACAAACGTATGGACACCAATGGGGGAAAGCCGCAGGTGGGGGGTGGTGGTGCTGTGATGAATTGGGGGATTGGGATTGACATGTATACACTGATGTGTATAAAACTGATGACTAATAAGAACCTGCTGTATCAAATAAATAAAATAAAATTCAAAAATTAAGGGAAAAAATTTACCATTTCAATAGTAGACTTAACTTCTAACCTAATCAACCATCCCCTTTCTTTATATACCAGACACTATCTCCTCTATGTCTTATTTCTATAATGAGGTTTTATTATTTTAAAATTTTAATTAGTTTTTCTTCATTCCTTTGATTACATCAATGGACTCTTCCTTCTAAAAATGCACAAATACCCATAATTTTGCTACAATTTAAGAGGTTCACAGGTTACCTGAAGGTCATCTACGGACCTATAAGATTACAAAGTTTTGTGCTAGATTTTAAGTCTGTTAATGTTTCTTGAAGTGAAAGAAATGGGTTCTCATTCCATCTACACAACAACATTGCCTTGTGATAATTATGTCTGTTATTTAATTCCCAATGTGTTTCTTAATGAAACCTAGGACTTCAATGAACAAGCTCACTGGGCCACTGCTCCCAGCCACACAGTTGGTGGATGGGATGGAGACATTCTGTAATGTGCAGAACTCTTCCATACAACAGAGTTGTCCTGCATCTGTGCCAGACATTGATGTGGGTGAAAAACCTGCTTATAATTATCTAAGCCTAAAACTCTGTCTGCTAAATACAAAGAGTTGTGTTTTTAAAAATAAGAGTTTAGGGCTTCCCTGGTGGCGCAGTGGTTAGGAACTCGCCCGCCAATGCAGGGGACACGGGTTTGAACCCTGGTCCAGGAGGATCCCACATGCTGTGCAGCAACTAAGCCTGCAAGCCACAACTACTGAGCCTGCGTGCCTAGAGCCCGTGCTCCACAACAGGAAAGGCCACTGCAATGAGAAGCCTGTGCACCGCAACAAAGACCCAAAAATAAATAATAAATTAATTAAAAAAATAAAGGTTTAAGTATACACCAAATTTCCAAGAATGTGATTACTGTGTAAATTAATGGAAGACTGACTTTGTCCACAATGTTAGCAAGAGTTGCTCACTATTTCAGAAAATCACACTGCCATAACAACACCACCATTTCATTTTTGTGTCTTGCTACATGGGCTAAATGTACCTTCTTTACAGCTTAAACTTTGGCTTATTGTTTGCATTGGGAGGAGATCCATCTCCTCTACACCTGCTATCTAAAAGTATATGATTTATCTTCTTACCTTTCAATGAAATGCATTGATAAAAACTTAACTAAAATATCAATAATACCAAAACACTGATGCCCAACATAACTTTCTGTAATGACAGAAACATTCCATATAAGGTGCTCATTGAGCACTTGAAATATGACTAATGTGAGTGAGGAACCAAATTTTAAAATTTTATTTAATTTGAATCAAATTTAAATAGCCATTCAGTGCAGTTGTAGACAATTTCAAATTGACAATAAAAATAGTAAACATATTTGTCCTACAATATATAACGCTGGAAGAAAGGCTAGTTTTACAGGAAAAATAGAACTCTGAAATAATTTGTTATAATAAATAGCTATTACTAATTAGATTCCAGCAATAATAAACCATCAGATCCATGTTTGCCATTCCTAACTCCTCTAATGTTTCTTTCCTTTCTGTTATTTTTTGTATTTTTCCTCAAATCTGTGTGACACTGTACTAGACACATAGCAACTGAACTGTCTTTTAGATATTTAGAGGTTAAAACAAAATTCTCTGTGAAGATAGCTTCTTCCATATTACAGACAGAAAATTAAGGTACATGGAAGTCACTTGCCAACACCACAAAGCTGTATAAGAGGATTCACAGACTTTTTTTCTCCTCTTCCTTTTCTCAAGTTCTCAGTTACCTCTGACTTCTTGCAAGAACTGTAAACTTAATCCCTTTAGGAGTGATAAGAAGTTACCACTTCATATGGTCTCATAATGTCTTCCCTTTGAAATAAAATGTAAACCATGTTGCTGCCACCCAACTCATTGTTTTAACTGTTCCCCACTAGAAAAATAGTTACTTTCAGTGGTAACAAATAATAAATTATCAGAAAAAGTCTCCATGGCTTAATGCAAGGTTGTCTATTTTTTATACCTTTTTTAATTAGAAAAAAAAACTTTGGATATTAGTTTTTCAGAAACGCTGTATTTCATATTATAAAACATTGAATACTGTTGTCTTGAAAGCAAATAGGATGTCTCCAGTGAGCATGTTCAAAATGAAAATAGCCTGTGTTTTCACTGCTTGGTGTGTTTCTTTAACTTCAAGTGCTTGCCTCCGACTGATCTTTGTGAACTCCAGCCTAAATGGACTCAATGCCAGCCTTCACCATCACTGCTCTCTTCCACTGCGCATTTTCGCAGACCATATGCTGCAGTAAATGAGCCTGCATGTCTGAGCTGTTTAGGAAAAGGGCAATTAAATCTGGTTTTGCATTTCTGTATTAAGGACATGGTTTAAAGACTTTCCTTTGGAGAGGTTTTTGACATTCTTTCCACAGACATTCTTTAACATCTGTCAGTGCATGCTGGTGACGGTTCTCGTAGACTTAAAATAGAGACAGTCTCTCTGACTAGTTCTTTGATATACATATATTAAATAATACAAAGCCGACAAATACAAGGCTTGGATTGAACTCAGTATCCAAAGAGAATCTTGTAAGGAGTTCTGACTTTGCTAGTCAATTTAGCTGTCTTGCTGTAATCTTAGTTCTCAGAGGTTTTAAAAATAGTTCTCTTGAAATCATTAACCATCTATGTTTTCATCCCAGTAAGTTAAAATAGTTTAGAACTTTTTCTGATTTTCTTACAATTCGATAAAGTTTTAAGACTTTAGAAGTAAAATTTTGTTTTCCGAAGACAGAAAGCTACAATGTTTCTAATGGTTCAATTACCACCTATTTGTCTTTTCTAATTCATACAAATGTTCACAGTAATGCTGATCTCTGTGTGAAGCCCATACTTTGTCCGTGTGTGTGTGCGTGCGTGTGTGTGTGAGGGAGAGCATTTGCATGTGAGCATGAGGGAATATATGTACTTTGTTCTTCTTTAAATGAACTGTCTGGGCATCAATTTCCTCAGTTTTGAAAAGCACAATGTTAGAAGAGACCTAAGGTCTTTTGCAGTTCTATGATTTTATTCTACTTTTATACAATTTTAAGTGTTTGAAAACAGATATAGTATAGAGAGCTATTAAGTGAAAAACTGATTAAATATACATACAAAATTCAAAATTTTAAGACTTTTTATTAAATATATAAAATATTATTATAGTCTTAAATATTCAATTAACAAATGAACTTTTATATGCAGGCTCTGTGGTGTATCTCAGATTTGTCTCCTTTTTCAAAGTACCATCACTGTGTTTCCTTGACAGTGTTTCTAGTCTATTGCTTCTTTCTGTTCAATCTGTAAGATGCCTGTCAAGACTGACTCACCACATACGATCTATTCTGTCTTATCAAGCACAGCATCCATGGTTAACAAAATAAAGGTAGAGAGCGCTCATAAAGTTCTGTAGCTCTCCAATAATTCAACTCATTAAAATTTAAAATGTTCATAATACTAAAATGCATTTCCTCAAATTGCTATCATCATGGATAAGAATTTTAATCTTTTTCTGCAACTCTACTATAAACGTATGATTTTGTTTTCCCCTTAAACCAAATTCTTTTTAACCTTGCCCTGCCAGTTAAGTATTTCGTTAAATAAATATAAATAAATAAAAAATATAAATAAAAAAATAATAAAAATAAATAAATAAAAAAGAATATACACACATTTATATTTAGAGGGGTCAAAAACTCCAAAGGAAACATAAGGAATAAATGCCTTCAGGCACCTGAGATACGCTGATGACTAACATTACATCAAAGTTGGAGCCAGAATTACAGCATCTAAGCAAAGGATACATTTTGTGGTATACAAGTTTTGTTTTATGAGAAAAGAAAATATACACATTTATTGCCAGAGATAAGTTTTGTCAGTGTAGAACAGAGGAAGGAATATGGGCTTTAAAAAGTTATAGATGGGTGGAGTCAAGATGACAGACTAGGAGGACCCAGAATTCGCGTCTCCGCACAACTAGGGCACCTACCAGGCACCAGTGGGGGACCACGGACACCTAAGGGGACGGGAGGAACCCCTAGCGACTGGGTAGGATGTGGGGAGTTGTGGGGGGAGTGGGAGGGAGGAGAAGTGTAGGCTGGACGGGACTGGTGCCCTGAGGGGCGGCTGGGGGAGGAGAAGGGAGCCCACGCCCAAAGGGGGAAACTGGGGGACCACTGGGAGGGTAGAGGATCAAAAGGGAGCATGGCCAGGCTTCCCCCACTCACTTCGGCCCCCAGGAGCCTGCTGAGATCCCCGGCCTGACCCTCTGCCCACCGAGGCCCACTCCAGCTGCGCGGATCCTGAGGGAGTGTGAAGGAGGGAAGGGGGAACAAAAGTAAAGGTCTGACCTACCGACCGGCACCCCTGAAGGGTGGTTGGAGGAAGGGAGTTCCTACACCCAGCGGGACCCACCCACGGTTAGGGATCCGGCAGCAACGGGGGAGACCATGGGGGGAGACAGTAGGCGGGGGGCAGGGAGGAACAGAAGGAAACACGGCCAGAGCTTTCCCTGTCCACTTAGGCACCAGGGAGCCTGTTGGGCTCCAAGGCCTAATCCTCTGCCCTCAGACCCTCCCTCCTGCCATGCAGAGCCCAAGCCCCACCCCTACACCCCAACCCAGGGCCCTACCTCTACACTCAGAGACACCCTCTGAGACACCCTCCAACGGCTCTGGGCCTAAACCCCACCCACACACCCTCACCCAGGGCCTTCCCTCCAAACTCCGGAACTCCACACTATGGAGGCCCCCCTTTGGAAGTGCTGCCTCTTCCCTTCCGCATAGGTCTTAAGCAGAGGCCCCGCCCCACGCTCAAACATCAACCCCACCCCTGCCTAAGAGCCAACCCCACCTAAACTCTGCCCCCCAGAGCCAAGGGCCTTTTTTTTTTTCTTTCCTGTTGTGGTTTTGTTTACCTTGTTGCAGTTGTTTCAATTATATTTTAATTTTTCCCAATATATTTTTTATCTTTCTAATTTTATTTTATTTTTTATTCTTTGTTATTGTACTGCTCCTTTTTTCTTTTTTTTTTGCCACACCACATGGCATGTGGGAACTTGGTTCCCAGGCCAGAGGTTGGGCCCGAGCTCGTGTGGTGGGACACCAAGTCCAAACCACTGGACTATCAGAGAACCTCAGACCCCAGGGAATATTCATCAGAATGAGGCCTCCCGGCCGTCCTCATCTCACCACCAAGATCCGACTCTATCCAACTGCCTGAAAACTCCACTGCTGGATGCCTCAGGCCAAACAACCACTAAGACAGGAATACAGCCCCACCCATCAAAAAAAAAAAAAAAAAGCGACAAAAAAATATGTTACAGACGAACAGCAAGGTAAAAACCTACAAGACCAAATAAATGAAGATGAAATAGGCAACCTATGTGAAAAAGAATTCAGAGTAATGATAATAAAGATGATCCAAAATCTTGGAAACAGAATGGAGAAAATACAAGAAACGTTTAACAAGGATCTAGAAGAACTAAAGAGCAAACAAACAGTGATGAACAACACAGTAACTGAAATTAAAAATACTCGGGAAGGAATCAATAGCAGAATAACTGAGGCAGAAGAATGGATAAGTGAGCTGGAAGATAAAATGGTGGAAATAACTGCTGGAGAGCAAAATAAAGAAAAAAGAATGAAAAGAATTGAGGACAGTCTCAGAGACCTCTGGGACAACATTAAATGCACCAATATTCGAATTATAGGGGTCCCAGAAGAAGAAGAGAAAAAGAAAGGGTTTGAGAAAATATTTGAAGCGATTATAGTTGAAGAATTCCCTAACATGGAAAGGAAAGAGTCGATCAAGTCCAGGAAGTGCAGAGAGTCCCTTACAGGATAAACCCAAAGAGAAACACACCAAGGCACATATTAATTAAGCTATCAAAAATTAAATACAAAGAAAAAATATTAAAAGCAGCAAGGGAAAAGCAACAAATTACCTACAAGGGAACCCCCATAAGGTTAACAGCTGATCTTTCAGCAGAAACTCTGTAAGCCAGAAGGGAGTGGCAGGACAAGTTTAAAGTGATGAAAGGGAAAAACCTACAACCAATATTCTCTACCCAGCAAGGATTTCATTCAGATTCGATGGAGAAATCAAAAGCTTTACAGGCAGCAAAAACTACGAGAATTCAGCACCCACCGAAACCAGCTTTACAACAAATGCTAAAGGAACTTCTCTAAGCGGGAAACACAAGAGAAGGAAAACACCTACAAAAACCAAACCAAATCAATTAAGAAAATGGTAATAGGAACGTACATGTCAATAATTACCTTGAATGTAAATGGATTAACTGTTTCAACCAAAAGACACAGACTGGCTGAATGGATAAAAAAATAAGACCCTTATATACGCTGTCTACAAGAAACCCACTTCAGGCCTAGGGACACATACAGGCTGAAAGTGAGGGGATGGAAAAAGATATTCCATGCAAATGGAAATCACAAGAAAGCTGGAGTAGCAATACTCATATCAGATAAAATAGGCTTTAAAATAAAGACTGTTACAAGACATAAGGAAGGACACTGCATAATGATCAGGGATCAATCCAAGAAGAAGACATAACAATTATAAATATTTATGCACCCAACATAGGAGCACCTCAATACATAAGGCAAATGCTAACAGCCATAAAAGGAGAAATTGACAGTAACAATAATAGTGGGGGACTGGAACATCCCACTTACACCAATAGACAGATCATCCAGTTAGAAAATAAATAAGGAAAAAGAAGCTTTAAATGACAGAACAGACCAGAGAGACTTAATTGATATTTTTAGGACATTCCACCCAAAAGCTCAAGAAAACACTTTCTTCTCAAGTGCACATGGAACGTTCTCCAGAATAGGTGACATCTTGTGTCACAAATCAAGGCTTGGAAAATTTAAGAAAACTGAAATCGTATCAAGCATCTTTTCCAACAACAATGCTATGAGATTAGAAATCAATTACAGGAAAAAAACAGTAAAATACACAAATAAATGGAGGCTAAACAGTGCATTGCTGAATAACCAAGAGTTCACTGAAGAAATCAAAGAAGAAATTAAAAAATACCTAGAAACAAATGACAATGAAAACCAGACAATCCAAAATCTATGGGACACAGCAAAAGCAGTTCTAAAAGGGAAGTTCATAGAAATTCAAGCTCACCTCAAGAAACAAGAAAAACTTCAAATAAACAATCTAAACTTACACCTAAAGCAACTAGAAAAAGAAGAACAAAGAAAACCCAAAGTTAGTACAAGGAAAGAAATCATAAAGATCAGAGCAGAGATAAATGAAATAGAAACGAAGAAAACAGGAGCAAAGATCAATAAAACTAAAAGTTGGTTCTTTGAGAAGATAAACAAAATTGATAAACCTTTAGCCAGACTCATCAATAAAAAAAGGAAGAGGACTCAAATCAGTAAAATTAGAAATGAAAAAGGAAAGATTACAACTGACACTGCAGAAATACAAAAGATCATAAAGGACTACTACAAGCAACTGTATGCCAATAAAATAGTCAACCTGGAAGAAATGGACAAATTCTTGGAAAAGTACAATCTTCCAAGACTGAACCAGGAAGAATTAGAAAATATAAACAAATCAATCACAGGTAATGAAATCGAAACTGTAATTAAAAATATTCCAACAAACAAAAGTCCAGGACCAGATGGTTTCACAGGCGAATTCTTTCAAACGTTTAGAGAAGAGTTAACATCTATCCTTCTGAAACTCTTCCAAAAAACTGTGGAGGGAGGAACACTCCCAAATTTATTCTACGAGGCCACCATCAGCCTGATACCAAAACCAGACAAAGATAACACAAAAAAAGAAAATTACAGACCAATATCACTGATGAAAAGAGATGCAAAAATCCTCAACAAAATATTAGCAAACAGAATCCAACAACATACTAAAAGGATCATACACCATGATCAAGTGGGATTTATCCCAGGGATGCAAGTATTCTTCAATAAATGCAAAACAATGTGATACACCATATTAGCAAATTAAAGAATAAAAACCATATGATCATCTCAATAGATGCAGAAAAAGCTTTTGACAAAATTAAACACCCATTTATGATAAAGCTCTACAGAAAGTGAGCATAGAGGGAACCTACCTCAACATAATAAAAGCCATATACGACAAACCCAAGCCAACATCATTCTCAATGGTGAAAAACTGAAAGCATTTCCTCTAAGATGAGGAAAAAGACAAGGATGTCCACTCTCACCACTATTATTCAACATAGTATTGGAAGTCCTAGCCACAGCAATTAAAGAAGAAAAAGAAATAAAAGGAATACAAATTGGAAAGGAAGAAGTAAAACTGTCACCTTTTGCCAGTGACACGATACTGTACATAGAAAATCTTAAAAGATGCCACCAGAAAACTACTAGAACTAATCAATGAATTTAGTAAGGTTGCAGGATACAAACAAAATTAATGCACAGAAATCTCTTGCACTCCTATATACTAACAACGAAAGATCAGAAAGAGAAATTAAGGAAACAATTCTATTTACCATTGCAATAAAAAGAATGAAATACCTAGGAATAAACCTACCTAAGGAGGCAAAAGACCTGTATTCAGGGCTTCCCTGGTGGCGCAGTGGTTGAGAGTCCGCCTGCCGATGCAGGGGACATGGGTTCGTGCCCCAGTCCGTGAAGGTCCCACATGCCACGGAGCAGCTAGGCCTGTGAGCCATGGCCGCTGAGCCTGCACGTCCAGAGCCTGTGCTCTGCAACAGAAGAGGCCACAACAGGGAGAGGCCCGCATATCGCAAAAAAAAAAAAAGGCCCCAAAGAGCCAAAGCAATCTTAAGAAAGAAAAACGGAGCTGGAGGAATCAGGCTCCCAGACTTCAGACTATACTACAAAGCTACCGTAATCAAGACATTATGGTACTGGCACAAAAACAGCAATATAGATCAATGGTACAGGATAGAAAGCCCAGATATAAACCCACACACATATGGTCACCTTATCTCTGACAAAGGAGGCAAGAATATACAATGGAGGAAAGGCAGCCTCTTCAAGAAGTAGTGCTTGGAAAAGTGGACAGCTAAATGTAAAAGAATGAAATTAGAACACTAATTTATAATTAGTGCCACACACAAAAATAAACTCAAAATGGATTAAAGACCTAAATGTGACACTGGACACTATAAAACTCTTAGAGGAAAACATAGGCAGAACAGTCTTTGACATAAATCACAGCAAGATCCTTTTTGACCCACCTCCTAGAGTAAGGGAAATGAAAACAAAAATAAACAAATGAGACCTAATGAAACTTAAGAGCTTTTGCACAGCAAAGGAAACTATAAAGAAGATGAAAAGACAACCCTCAAAACGGGAGAAAATATTTGCAAACAAAGCAACTGACAAAGGATTAATCTCCAAAATATACAAGCAGCTCATGCAGCTCCGTATCAAAAAAACAAACAACCCAATCCTAAAATGGGCAGAAGACCTAAATAGACATTTCTCCAAAGAAGATATACAGATTGCCAACAAACACATGAAAGGATGCTCAATGTCAGTAATCATTAGAGAAATGCAAATCAAAACTACAATGAATTATCACTTCTCACCGGTCAGAATGGCCATCATCAAAAAATCTACAAACAATAAATGCTGGAGAGCATGTGGAGAAAAGGGAACCCTCTTGCACTGTTGGTGGGAATGTAAATTGACACAGCCAGTATGGAGAACAGTATGGAGGTTCCTTAAAAAACGAAAAACAGAACTACGATACAACCCAGCAATCCCACTATTGGGCATATACCCTGAGAAAACCATAATTTAAAAAGAGTCATGTACCACAATGTTCATTGCAGCACTATTTACAATAGCCAGGACATGAAAGCAACCTAAGTGTCCATCAACATATGAATTGATGAAGAAGATGTGGCACATATATACAATGGAATATTACTCAGCCATAAAAAGGAATGAAATTGAGTTATCTGTAGTGAAGTGGATGGACCTAGAATCTGTCATACAGAGTGAAGTAAGTCAGAAAGAGAAAAACAAATACCGTATGCTAACGCATATATATGGAATCTAAAAAAGCGGTACTGATGAACCTAGTGGCAGAGGAGGAATAAAGATGCAGACTTAGAGAATGGACTTGAAGGCACATGGGGGAAAGGGAAGCTGGGATGAAGTGAGAGAGTAGCACTGACATATATACACTACAAATGTAAAATAGATAGCTAGTGGGAAGCAGCTGCATAGCACAAGGAGATCAACTCGATGCTCTGTGATGACCTAGAGGCATGAGACAGGGAGGGTGGGAGGGAGGCTCAAGAGGGAGGGGATTGGGGATATGTGTATACATATAGCTGATTCTCTTTATTGTATAGAGGAAACTAATGCAGCACTGTGGAGCATTTATACTCCAATAAAGATGTGAATTAAAAAAAGTTATAGAAAGGTCTAGATTTGACTGTGACTGAGTACAAGAAACTTACCTCGTATGGACTGTTTACTTATCTGTAAAGCGATACATAACACCTGGCAAGGCTGCTTTGATGCCTAACACATTATAAGGTATGGAGAGTGCCTGTCACATATATACGAACTCAATAAATAGTAGCTATTATGAAATTCACTATGTTGATACTTATATAAAGTATAATAGATAACTGAAAGGATAGTAACTTCAAATATAATTTTATTGAAGATAACTAGAATACTGTTCAAATGGATAAGTCTGACAGCAACCTTCAATATATATAAAAGAAAGAAAAGGAAAACGAAACTCATTGAAGGCGTTCTTTAAGTCTGAATTTGGGGCTGAGGGAGGAGGGTAATAAAATCCAGGGGTTATTTTATAAGGACAGACTTGGTGAGTCTGCAGGGAGTCAGAGCTGAGAGGCAAAACACAATCAATTGCCTATGGAAGTGTTTTACAGTGTTTTCTTTTTAAGAAAAATACTGATGCCTGGAGTCCAACCCAGACCTACTCCCTCAAAATCAATAGGGTAGAGCTGGAGATTCATGCATATTTGGGGAAAAACTCCTCAAATGGGTCTTGTTCAAAAAGTATTGGTTAAAGTGTTCATAAGTTACAGTCTCTGAGTCTCTGTCTCAATCAAACTCCAAATGAATGGTTCACGGCAGTTTGGGGGCCAAGCTGAGTCTTGCTCAATTCAAGCTTTAATTTCCCTAACACGTGCATGCAGTACAGACGTTATACAGAAGGTCAAAGTTAGAACTGCACATTTTAAATATCAAATGTGAGACGAGCAAGGTTGTTTTTCTATTATGAAAACTGAAGAGATTAATATGTATTTCCATCTATACAAAGGGCTGGATCATTTTAGGTTGGTCATATAAGGATTATTGCAGTTAAGGATATATTTTCATGACCAAAAGATTTTCAAAATCACTTCCATGGCACTTGAAAACCTAACACTTGCTGGCATATACAACAACTGTCAAATTTAGCTTCAAAATTATCTTATGGCAGATGTCATCTCCTGATCCCATCCCTAAAATGTCCTTAATAATGTCCTTCAATGGCGGAAACTCTGTCTCCAGATTCCTAACTCCTGTAGTTTTGCCTACATTAAGAGAACAGAGGACTTCTAAATTCACTGTTACCAACCCATTTTCAGAGTTTCCTTTTTTCTTTTAATCTTGTTTCTGTCTCTCTGAATTAGTTACTTATTAAATAAGTATTACTGAATTTTCAACAAACACCTGCTCAACTGGGGTAAGGGGGTACCAACAAGAAAGGGAGAAACTATCCTGCTCCCTCCCAACCCATGGAGGCAAAAATGGAGTGAAAACCCATTTTCCATCAATTCCCTCGGTGGGAGGTAGGACTACTTTAGCAGGTCAGTCCTGATTTCTGTGCCCTTTCAGTAAGACATGAGACTTTACCAGATGTCTTTTGGAAAGCCAAATACTTAAGAGATTGTTATCTCAGTAGCCTCTGTGGGCTGGCAAGAGTCAGAGAGAGAAAAACCTTTCATAAAAGAGTCAAATACATGCCTGCAGATTTCATGTAATCCAGAGTGTTTCAAACAGCATCCTCTGTAGAACGAGACTCAGTGTCTGGGGCTGGCGGGTGGGGCGGGGGGCGGTTAGGGATGGGGTAGTGGAAGCAGGGAATGGAGCACAAAGACTCCTATCACATGCTGACAAGGCTGAAGTCAGGTTGGTTTTAAGAGAGACCCTTAGGGCTTGGAATAGAGCTTGTGACTTGGCACTTTACAGTCCCGGGCTGATATTTGTCATCTGCACCCCCACATCTGGGTATATGCATTAAACACTCTGGTTCATGCCCTTTTAAAACTGAGGGCAATGAAGCCTAGAGAAGTTCTGTGAAATTAAAACAGAAAACTGACTACATACATTCAGAAAAGCAAGTTGTTTACAGGCATTTCACGTGATTAGGTGCTTTTAGATCGCTGAAAGCTCAGTAAGAGTCACCAATGCGATTTTGTTCCCCCCCAAAGTTAATGTAATTTAGGCTGAATTAGTACAAGTATATATTCCACATTTCCCACGTGATAATCCCAATCTCCTTGCACTTTTCTAACCACTCTAGGGAATTGTCACCTGTTTGGAAAGAAGACAGTGAAAGAATCTTGTATTATGTGAATGAAAAATTAAGGGAAGGAGAGCAGTTAACAGGTTGAAAAAAAAGTTGAAAAAGGACCTTATACCTGTCAGAAGAATTTGAAAGGCAAGGATTAGATAATGATATTATTAAAGAGGTCACAATATTTACTTTGTGCATCTACTTTGTATGCCTCCAAAAAGCAGAAATAAGAAAAATGGTTAGAAGTTACAAAATGGCAGATTTAGCAGATTTCAGCTTAATATGAGGAAGAACTTCTAACAGAGTTGGCTGGAAGAGGAACTGGGTGTTTTGTGCATTAATGGAGGAAATCACAGGGAATTTTCAAGACGGATGAGCAATGCGGCAGTGATGGAGTTGGAATTCAGTAAGGGCTGAATCAGATGACTTCTAAGATTCCTTCCATTTCTAAAATTTTATGATTCTATGACTCAGAATACTTATTAGGTCTTTCCACCATTCAGGAAGCATGAAAGCTGGAAAGCAAGTTAAAAAAAGAGCAGCCAAAGGGTCAGAAGGTAGGTCAGATATGCAATAAAAAATTGAAAATCTGATCACTTTTTAGTTTACCTTTCAGCACTTAACTCTTTCAGACCATGTTGGTGCCTTGACTTATTTCTGGATAGCAATATCCGCTAGGCACGATTAACTTATTCATCTAGCTGAAATCTGAAGTTAAAGATGATTCCTGACATGACTGCTGGCTAGATGACAAACTAAATTTTGTTTCAGATAGAATACACAGTTAATTGACCAGGAAAAACATATGTTTTACCCCTTCTATTTGTCACTTCCCTAGGTAGGCCATTTCTAAATCACCCTCTGCTTGGATACAAATGAGAAAAGTGACAGAGGTCAAACAGAGCTACCTTTTTCTGTTACCGTGCTCTCTTTAATAAATTTATGTTAATGTGATACTTTTGAAATTGCACTCTGTAGCACTGCACTACACTAGAAATAATAGGCACCTGATAAACATTTGTGGAAGACTACAGTGAATATACATTCTCACGTGCTACACAAAACTTCTGCAACTGGAGTTGTACACTGGGAGTCTGCATTTGACCACAGTGCATTCCACCACTAGTCATATGTGCACCTTAACTGGGCTCCAATCTCAAGGCCACACTGATTTGCTTCAAATCTTGAGCAGCAGCCTACATGTTGACAGAGTGTTACAGAATGCTGCAAGTGCTCGCCGATCGCTGGGTCATTCCTATCAGCACAGGAGTGTGCCTGCACAGTGACCAGGGGGCTTCTGCTCAGCCAGCTGATGATTTTTTTTGCTTCTGATTTGAGAAAAGAAATTGTTTCAGAGCAGATTGGTATCTCCAGGGTGACTTTATTCTAAATGCTAATAGAGTAAAATATTGTTAAGAGTCAAATATCTTTGGAATAAAATTCTGCAAAAAAAAGAAATATTACACACTCTGGAGTCTCCGAATCAAAATCAAAGCATCTCTTTGTGATTAAAAATGGTAAATAAGAGCCTTTTTTTTTTTTTGCTTTTATTTTTATTTAGTAGGAGGCTGTGACTATTTCCTTGGGATTAGATAATGATACTATTTCAAGGCTTTTACTACCCAGAAACAAGATTCAAAAAATACTAAAATTCCAAAAGAACTGTGTTAGGTTAGCATTTTGACTAATATTCGCATCTCTGAATAAATTCTTATGCTCTTAAAGTAAAGCAAAACAGGGAAGAATAGTGATTAAAATTTTTTCCTTCGCTACTAAAAAGGGATTAAGGAACTCAACTTTTTTTTTTTTTTTTTTTGCAGTACGCGGGCCTCTCACTATTGTGGCCTCTCCCGTTGCGGAGCACAGGCTCCTGACGCGCAGGCTCAGCGGCCAGGTCTCACGGGCACAGCCGCTCCGCAGCATGTGGGATCTTCCCAGACCAGGGCACGAACCCGCGTCCCCTGCATCGGCAGGCGGACTCTCAACCATTGCGCCACCTGGGAAGCCCAAGAAACTCAACTTTGATGAGCATTCATTTCCCCTCTCAAATTCTGTTTTATAGAGGTTATCTGTATATAGCTTTCCTTGTCCATGTACATGGACTTCCTAAATCAGTGCCTACAGAACGCGGGAAAAAAGCTCAAGATCCTAGAGCTTTTAAACTTGCCAGAAAAGGGTGAATGAATAGCACAATTCTGTTCAAAAAGCATATATCATGTCATATTAATAGCTAAAGAAAGCCATGGTTTATTGGTTTATTGTTCAGTGATAACTAGGACCATGGATAACAAACTGACAGTGTTTAAGAACAATTCTGTTCCCCAATTTACTCGTTTTTTTGCGAACAACTCTATGATCATTATGTAATCTTGAGCAAGGTTACCTTTATTGTAAAATGGGAATCACCATAGTACCTACCTCCTAGGATTGCTGAGAAGATTGTACCAGAGAATGTATATACAGGACTTGGGAAATGCTCAGTGAAAGTCTAGTCAGGACAGGCCTTGATTTAACAAAGAAACTGTTCAGGCATATAACTAGTTCTGTCACAATCAATGTAGGTCTGGCTGTAAGGCTTACTGGGGCTGGCAAACTGATTTGGCAAGCGGTTGATTCCTGTTGGGGTTGGACAGAAGTTGACAAGAAAGTTTTCAAAGATCTCCTGTTCAAAGAGATTGGGTTTAACTTTAGATGGCTGTCGATTGCTAATCTACTGGATAAGCAGCTGGACTCTTGACCAAATGTGTTTCTAGACCTAGAGGGCCTTTCTGTTGAGAGTAGGACCCCCGTGACAAAGGATACAGGAACAGAACATGAGCCCTGAGAAAGGGGGGCCCAGCATGAGTGCTTGCCCTGGGTCTGGGGTTCCAACCTGTCAGTTTGTTCGTTGCTTCATTGCTTCATTCATTCATTTATTCAACAAATATTTCTTAAAGGCCCATCTGTGGCAGGCACTGTTCTAGGTGCTGGAGTAACCAATGTACAAGAAAGACAGTGTTCCAGTGCTCATAGAGCTTACATTGTGGTAGGGAGGAAAAGACAATAAGCAAACAAATCAGGTAGGAGGAAGTGCTGTGCAGAAAATTTAAATAAGGTGATAATATGACAGAAAGGGGTGACATTTGACTGGGTCGTGAAGGGAGGCATCTCTGAAGAAGTGACATTTAAGGGAAGCTCTGAATGACAAAAAAGGAGCCAGCTGTGTAAAGATGGGGGCAGGGCATTTCAGGCAGAGGCACAGGTAGTTCAAAGGCTCAAAGGAACAAGTTGTCATGTTTAAAGAAGCAAGAGAAGGCCAGCGTGGCTGGAGAGCACTGGGTGACAGGGACACTGGGAGGAGTGAGAGGGCAGAGAGGAAGGCAGGAGGCAGGCCACCCATAGTGCTTCAGACCCCAATAGAAAAGGTTTGGGATTTATTTTGGAGAAATACATGATCAAATTTCTGTTTTTAAGATCACTCTGGCTACTCTCTGGAAAACAAACTGTAGGAAGTGAGGATGGAAAGACTCTGGGTGGGGAGGACTGAAGTGCTAATTAGGAAACTTATCCATGGGCAAAGGTGTTGCAGTGAGATATAGCTATGCTGGCACACCAAATTCCAGGATCAAAGCAGCTGGATCTAATCCTACCGATAATACTGTGTGTCTTGGTTATAATTCATCCAGGATCACAGTAGAGCTGGGCTGAACCTTTTAATATACTGCTTGTATTCTTCTTGTTTTAACAAACAATTTATGCACGTGTAGAACCACCTACTTCCTGTTATAATTGGCAGAGCCTGGCTGTTAACGTCCTCTGGGGTGGCAAACTGCCTTGGAAATAGAGTTGGATCTTTTTAAAGACAGACAGCAGTTGACAAGGTTTTCAAAGATGCGTGGTGCAATCTGGGGAGGCAAGACTTTAAATTTCCTAAAGCAATGTCTACTCCTACATTTGTTGGTCTATATAAGTGTATTAGTGTGCCTGGGCTGCTATAACAAAACTGGGTGTCTTAAACATCAGAAATTCATTTTCTCATAGTTCTGGAGGCTAGGGATCTGCAGTCCAAGATCAAGATTCTGGCTGATTTGGCTTCTGGAAAAGACTCTCTCCCAGCTTGCAGACTGCTGCCCTCTCACTATGTCCTCACATGGCCCCTCCTCAGTGCACACAGAGCAAGAGAGTACTCTCATGTCTCTTCTTCCTTTTATAAGGACACCAATCCCAGTGGACTAGGTCCCCACCCTTATGACCTCACTTAACCTTTATTACCTCCTTATATCCCATATAGTCATAATGGGGGTTAGGGCTTCAACATATGAACTTTGAGTGGACACAATTCACTCCATAATAATGTGTTATTATGAATTCCTACTTGTGTGAGCACAAGCAAATGTTAAATTTTTTTGAAACACATATTTATTGCCACTATATAACAATGAGATATTCAGGATATGAAGAATAAATCTGTGATCTCAAGGAGTTTAGAGTCTAGCAGGGGAGATAATTACAGTGAAATGTGGAATACTATACTAGAGATAGTATATGTAAACACAAAGAATTCTATTAGGGCAAAAAATGCCAGGAAACCATAAGGAGAAGAGCTGACAGTTATGTTAAATTTTATAGAATGAGTGGGAATTCACCAGTGAGGTAGACAAGAAAATCCAGAACTACCTCAAAACCCAACCTCTATGAAACAGGTCCTCCTTGGACTCCCCCAGCCTGAAGACATATATCCTTTTACTGAGTTTCAAGAATAACTATTGTTTGCACAGTTCTTTTGGCCATTAAAGTAGTGCTCTGAGATACAGCTTCTACTATTCTCTTGAACTATTTAAGTCTTTTGTTATCAGTAAGTTTTAATGAGTGCATGCCTATGTTTCTTGAAGGTAAGGAACATAGCTGATGAATCCTTCAATAGTAGTTAATGAAGGTTCTTTGATTTGAGGAGACTAAAGGATGTATAAGAGAGAACTTAGATGTGAGAATTAGGAGGGTTATAATCAGGTTCTGACACCTCATTAACAAAGAGAATATTCCAGGTTAATTTCTCTGGGTCTCACTTTTTTCTTTCGGAAGAGAGAGTTGACTAGGTATATACAGTTCTGACAAGCCCTATGAACATACTAGTTCAATCTCTCATTCAACTACCCTGTCTAATTAGGGGTTTCTTAAAGGTACCAGTCTTTACTACTTTAAAAAAGATCTCCTTTCCCTTCTTGTTCAGATTTTATACAAGCAATTAAAAGGCCATAAAAATTCATCCAATATTATATTTAACATAAAAGGGGGGAAGGAAGGAACAACAAAAAATTCAATTATCAATCCTTCAAGTTTAAATGTTAGCCTTAAAATACAGTTAACATCTAGGGTAACTGTTCTACTTCAAGTAAACTGTAAGGAAAATCAGGACAGATAATAGTGGCAGGCATATTAAATACTCACCTTTGCTTTCTAGTGATTAGATTTAAACGTATGGTTTAACCATTTCACAATACAGCATTTATATTTAAACAAAAACACACTCTACCTATACACAAAGAGATTGCTAAAATGTAAATCATGCATCTTCTGTTTTATAACAAAATCTCATCCCAAATGAACGAGTGCGTGGAGAAGAAACAACTCAATTAAAAAGATATTTTCTATAACAATTCCGAAATAGACTAGTTTATTAGTAATTATCCAAAAAAGAAATAGTTTCATTTGAAAAGTTGGTTACAGTTCTAACTTTACAGTCACAAACTCTCTTGTCAGATCAAACAAGTGCTTGCAAAAGTAATTCTGATGCCCAAGCATGGGACAGGCTCCATGACCACAAAACTATGCCAGCTCTACCTTTTAAATAGAGTTTGCCAAGATGAGTGTGTTATTAGCCAGGCTTGGCTGAAACAATCCACTGCCCACAAAGCTACTTTAATGTACTGTCTCTATTGAAAATCACAGAGGTCCAACAATACATTACGATACTTTCCCATCACTGCAGCAATTCCCACCACAGGCAACACTTTGTCTCCAACAAAGAAGCCTCACATTCTACGTCTGCACAAACCCCGATCCTGACTAGTACTGTGTGGCTGCCAAGAGGAACATCTGTGTGCTCGACAGTACACAAAACTGGCTCTTTTCTTTTTTCTTTCTCTTACTTTCTGTTTTCTTCTTCTTTTTAATTTCCTAGACAATAAACTATGTGATTGCTGGTAAGGAAATGGTCTTTCATTCCCATCCTCTTCCCTTTTATTTGTTTGTTTGTTTGTTTAAAGTGACAAACAACTACATCTGCCATCTACTATTATTACTTTAAATCCAAATCCTGAAAACACATTAAATTCAAATCCTGATTCCCTATGAACTTAGACTTGTGATCATCTGAAGAGTATTAACTTTAAAGATGAAGATCCTTAAAGGTATATTAACTAAAAGAAGTTACCGAATTCCAAGAATATTCTAGAACTTTACTTATATAGAGTGAAAAATCCAAATAAAAACTAAAAAATGGTAATATACTCACGAGAATAAAAAACTTGTAAACTATATGTTCCCTGTAGAAAGTTTACAACAAAAGTTATTACTTCCATAAGAATATTACATTTTGGTGTTTCATGCCGAAGAAAGACTTTTCTATTATGTTTACCTTCACCTCAAATCAATATTTGGGCTTAAAGAGGTAAAAGAAATTAAGGTGCACCAAGAGACAAATGCACAAAGAATATGACTAGGAATTGACCAGAGGAAAATTACGTATTATAGACCCACAGTTTCTATCTGCTCCCTAAACAAAAGAAAGAAAAAGGCTCAATTTCATTAGTGATCAAATTAAACCTAGATACTTTTGCTATCAGTATGGTTAATATCTGAAAACAGACTACACATGTTTGCAAAGGAATGGAATAGCTGGCATTTTAAATTAGTACTACCTTTCTAGAGAGCAATTTGGAAGTATGAGTGTTTATACAAATTGGCCCAGCAATTTCACTTTTTGGATTTTATCCAAAACAAGTGAGAAGAGATGGGCACCCAGATGTTTACTGTGGCTTTATTTAAAATAGAAACAACTTAGGAACAGATAAATATCCAATTACAGAGGCTCTGTTAAATAAATTATGATACAACTCTTCGAGGAGTACTATACAACCAAGAAAATGAAGTTTAAGAGAATATATAATAAAAAATTTCACTACATAGTTAAGTGAAAATAGCAGGTGATAAAATATGATATATAATGGCAATCCACCTTTTAAAAATATATGCCTGCTTAGGAAAAATAAAAAATGTTAACAATAGTATTTTCTCATGGTGGTGTAATAATAAATTTCTCTATTTTATAATAAACATGCCCTTAGTTTTAAACCAGAAAAAAGTTCCTGAATGATTTCTTCTTAGAATTGATGGAAAAACTTAATTTATTATCATTAAATAAATAAAGGGTAATTCATTTCTTCTCAAAGATACATTAACATTTTCCCAGGTTTTCAGAAACTGTTCCATTGAAAATCATGTATAATTTCACATGAAAGCTGTAGCAAGAGACAAACAGGAAGAGGGAATCACTACAATAATTTAAGATTGAGGATGGAAAAATCTCTTAGATTTATCACTTTAAGTAGTAGTTGGCAATCACCCAATTGTAGCTCAAAAAGTTTAATGAAGATAGTTAGAGCTGACACTGATTTCATAGCCTGAAAGACCAGTCCATGTGAAATGTACCTCTAACTTTTAGTAGATTAAAACAATGAAACAACATAAACAAGAAACAACTGTAATTTTGTGTGTGTGTGTGTGTGTGTGTGTGTGTGTGTGTGTGTACTTAATTGGTTGAAATGGAATAAATGGAAAATAATGAAGTTTTCTATTCTTTAAGTCAAAGATAATACGGAGAGCATTTTTTACCTGTCTTACCTTATACTACAAAACTGGATTAATAAGGAAATCACTTTCCAGTTTTATTCTAAAAGGATGAAAGGAATTCTCTACTACTTTCCATTTAATCTGTTTACTCTCCTCTGACATCTTGCACAGGAGCCAGGAAGCTGCAAAGAGATCTATGAATTCTGAAAGCAGACAAAGTGTGGGCTTTATCCTTTGGGTTATATCATTCTTTTTCTGTGATACATTCTATAAACCAGTTTTAAATTACATAGCTTGTTTGTGATTCTGCTACAGTAACCTATGTATTTCTTTTGAAAAAAAATAAAATTTTCTGCTTAAAATGGCCACCAAAAAAAAGTGTTTGCAAAGCAGCTGTTAAATAAATGAGACAGACAGAGCTGTACTCTGTTAATTGACACCAGTTTACTACATGGTATTTAAAAACCATCACTGGAAAAGCAATAAAAAGTGTCCTGCTTTGTGATCTGGATTTCCCCTCACTGTACACAAGCAGGGTTTTCATGTGATATTTTTAAAGTGTTATTATTCTAGAAGCTAACTGATCCATCTGTTCTTTATGTTCATTAGTATATGACCAAATATGTTCATAAATAAAATTAAAGGCAGAACAGTTAACTAGATATGTGAAGACCTCTCAACAAATAATACAACTTTTAAAGGATATACAGATTCCTTCTGGTTTAATTACTGAATAAACATACTGCAGGGGAATGCGTGTCTGTCAAGCGAAATGTGAATGCCGTATCACCAAGACGCAGGTGGAGGGTGTGCCACAGAAACAAAGGCCCTGTGCTGAACACTGGACTTTATTTTAAATGGAATTTAATTAAGTCTTGCTATTTGCCATGCATCGTACTTCTTGTACTTTACATGTTCTTTCATTTATTCTCACACAAACAGCTTTAGAGGTAGGTGTTACTGTCATCATTTTCCAAGTGAAAAAACTTTCCCAAAGTCACAGAGCTAGTAAACAGCAGAGCTGGGATTCAGACCCTGATCTCTCTGACTCTAGTCTGTGCTCTTTTTACCACGTTATAGGGTCAAGAGAAGTAGACTGATCGAATGCTGAAATTATGGAACACCTTATGGTTGAAGTTTCAGCAGTGACACCACCAGATCAAAGATACCTTACTTGTTGCCAGTGTCTCCCCTATCCTCAAGACACTGGCAAAGTCCATTTGTTAACACAAGTTAGATCCAAACCAACTGTTTGACATAGGAGAATTTATAGATAACTGGACAATTTTTTTTTTTGGCAAATTTGTCAAAAAGGCACAGTAGACTATCAAGTCATAACCTGATTTCTAGGGAAGCTGAACTAAAAGTTCAGTGATATAAATAGGTTTTCTGTTCAAGGAACTTTGATTTGATCACATAAATAAATGAAAAAGAAACAAAATTAATCTTTATATACATTCACAAATATTAAGTAGGTGAAACCAAACATTTAACATAAAATCTGAATGGAGGATTCTCTGCCTGTGGGAAGGGGGAGAGAGGTGGCAGGATGTCTATGGTGACTACTGCTTCTGCGTACTGTTTCTATAGACAGGCCCCGGCAATCACAGTTTCAGAGATACTTACTGAAAGATCAGGGCAGAGTTTCTCTACAAATTCCTTAAGACTGGATTCAGCTACCTGGTTTCACAAATGATTTTCATCCTTCCCTTCAAAATGATTTTGCTCACGTTGAAAAAAACATCGTTTGTGGTCACGCCACATTCTTACACATTTCAAAGCGGGTCAATACTCCTTTGACAAAGTCATTGCTTGCTGAGAGGCTTATTGATTCCTAAAGACTCATCATGATGCAGTCGTGCAAACAAACATCTTCCATGTCATCAATCAGCCTATTGTTATTTTTTAAATACTTTGCCTGCATGGTGATTTTAAAACAAAAAGTATAGCTAGTCAGAGTTGCCTACAATACACGTAATTCCTTGCCATTTTTAGGTCACTGAGACTATAACTGCATTTTAAATTTTATTGTACAAGCAATGTTGTAATAAGAAATAAAACAAAAAACAAACAAAAAGCCCAGCCTGGTCTCAGTCGTCATTAAGATGACTTGGTACTTGTCTCAATTTCCCACATGGTTTTAGAAGTAAACCACTTCTGATCTCCTCTTGGCTGAGAAACCAAAAAATCTTATTAAGAAATATAGGTTAATGAGGGTTGGTGAAGCTCTTTAAGAGGGCTGGAAGTATACAAACATTCATTTTGAGTTAGTGCTTGAAGTAGTTGGGGGATGTGTTGAAGGCTGATTTCTGGGCCTCATCCCCAGATATTCTGATTCTTTACATTTGGGGTGAAATTAAGGGATTACATATTGGGCAGAAACGTATTAAGAAGAGACCAGGTTTTTACAGAGGTTTTGTGGCCACTGTTTTTAGAATTCCACATTATTTTCAGGTTCTCTGGTCTGTTCTGAAGAGCTGTCATTATAGGAGTCTTATTCTAGATAAATGATTTTTAAAGTTTCTCTTATAAATTTTGCTCTTGACAGCAGTCTTGCAGGATGGGGTATATACTATAAATTTGGAAAGAACAACAGGCAAGTGATTAAGAAGCCCTGCCTTCATGTCACAGCAAAAGAAACTATACAGCAGAATCTTTCTTTTTTCACAGTCTCCAAAGGTAGTGTATAGCTTTCCCACAGTATCAGGTTGCTGGTCTAGGTACACACACAACCTAGGTGATAATTCACTCAGATTTAAACTACTTTTTTCAAAGCCAACTTTCGCAAACAATGCATCATCTACATTTTAAATGGTAGGTGAAATTCTACCACCACTCTCAAAAAAAGGGACAAGGAGGTGTATTGTACTGGACAAAAGGAATGGAGAAAAGTATTGACAGTACAAGCAATCTATAGTACCCTTGGGGTAGAAAGAATTGTTGAAAGTTTTCTCACACATGAAGAAAGCAATGAAGCATATAACACTGATTATATTTCATTATTATTTGGACCTAGGTATTGAAATACCTGAAAAGAAGCTATCATTTGTAAATATGTATAATCCCTTTCCCCCCACTAATAGAGAAATCACTGATATAATCCTATGCCTAAATATAAAATTAAAATGTTAAATCAGATTAGTAGGACATTAGAAAAATATGTGTCTTTAGAAGAGGTAAGAGATAATCTTTGGCCGTTATTTTATAAATTTAATCATTTGGCGAAATATATGAAAATCCTCAAATATTCCAGCCCCTCCTCAATTCCAGATGTGGTAGTATAACATCTTGATCCATTTCATTACTCCCTCTATTCTTCCAGATCCCCAATTGAAGAAAGATGCTCCAAATAGCACAAAGATGTAACTATTATTCTCCACACCCTCTATTATTCTCTGTATATAAAATATTGAGTTTGTACAATCTACACACACACACACGTTCTTTTTCAGATTATTTTCCATTATAGGTTATTACAATATATTGAATTTAGTTCCCTGTGCTATACAGGTTGACTTGTTGTTGCATTTGTACAATCTTAAAGCCAGAGACTTGCCACACTCAGTTCTCCACACTAAACCATTATTGATTAAGAAAGCTATCTGCAGAGCAAAACAAACTAAATATAGTATAAAATTTACACTCTTGAAGCTCTCTGAGAAGTCACCCAGTCAAACCTCCTGCTCTTAGTAGCCCTCCTAAATCAACAGGAGCTTGAAATACAGCTCTTCCAAGATTTTAGGCTCAAATTTGTCTTTAAGTCAAACTAGCTAGCATGAACTAATGAGCTGGAAATGAATTTGGAAAGTTTGGTTTTAAATGTTGAAAAGTTAAGTTCATTGTTACTTGCAAAAGAAAGAGAAAACTGTCAACAATTTATTCAGATCTAAAGAGAAGATAGATTTGTATATCTTCCATTGCACCATCCATCCTAAGAATTTGTAACTTGAGTATTGTACAGTAGGGAGAAAGGGATTAAGAAGAAAAGTGTTTTTCATATTCATGCTCATGTTAATTATTTTGACCATTGCTATGGAAGAAGGAAAAGCGTAGTATGTTTATTTAAGTTAGTTTAATGTGGTCAGATGGCAAGGAAATATGTTGAAGAAGTTAGTAAATAAGCTACATCAGCTAAAGCTCTTGGAGGTCTGAGACTCAACTTAGACCCCCTAGTGCACACAGTTTCTTACTGAGGGGACAAGATGTCTGAGAATAGTGAACTTAAAATTTCGGGTAAAAATGAGAACATTTCTGATTTGCTTGAGGATGTTCAGGGACTGTATTTTAATCCTGTAGGAAAGTGGGTAGAGAGATGGTGACAGAGACTGCACTGACTCTCCCTGGCCAGGTCAGGCTGCACTTCAGGAAGCAACACATTTGGAAGATGGGTAAAAATAAAGTCACAATTTCAAGAGAGCCACAAATTGTCACCAGCATGAACTATGCTTTGCAGCTATCTCAGGATGGCTCAGGTTCAAGAACTGACTCTGCTCAAAGTGAAGGCATGACATCTCTGGGATTTTGAAGATGATTCTCAAAATCCCGGAATTATCCCTAAATTTCTGGCTAAATAACCAATTCCAGGCAATACTTGTATCCATCTGGTTCTATGACACTAGTTTCTTTCATGAAACTTCTGTGAACAAAGCTGAGAGGACCAGTACCAGAAGCCTGGAAGTCAGAGTTGTTACGGGTCAATGTGAATTTATCCAAGAGTTCTCAAGAATAGCAGCGTGTTCACTGACTTCATCAAAACACATCTCTGGGCAACACTAGGCCACTATTTGTACACTTTTATCACCTAAAGTTAATTAGACTGGTCTTGAGAGTGCTGTACAAATACTAAAAAAAATTAATAAATATTTTAAAAGTTTCTAACAAGTTATTAATAACTATGACTAATATAAGATAAAATCTCATGTGCTGTCTACAGATAAAAGGAATTTTGAATATGTGGCCTACTTTTGAATAAAACAAACAGTTGTATGTCCCTGTCCTAAATAACTCAGGAAGGGGAGATTCGGGGGTGGAGGGGAATAAAAGGCTAGCAGGAAACTCAATGAAAACGACTTCAATATCCTTCCATTAATTATCCATATTTTTAGGAAGAATCAATAGCCCTAATCCATTTGAATTGGCCAATATCTAAGATGAAAAGACCCCCCCCCACCCAGCCCCCGCCAATTGTTTTTTTCATACTTCTGTTAAATTTTGTTGTTAATTCCAAGTGCTATTTCCCCAGCTGTGAAGTCAGGCTAGCAGCTGCCTTAGCAAACCATGCCAACCAACGCTACACCAATACATAAAGACAGCTGCCTTGCCTGTCCTTACAGATGAAAGAAGAGTGCTAAAGGCCTAGAGAAATCTCTAGTACTGGCAATGGCTGTGTAGGCAGCTGCCTGCCTGTCATACTGCTGTAGAGTGTGCTGTGCGACAATAGCTACGAGAGAACAAGGAAAGGATGAATACAACTAATTTCTACCAATAACGCATCCTGTTTCCAAATTGTTTTCTTTATGAGATATTACATTGTTTTTGATATTTAAAATTTTAGATTCTTCAGCATGCTATGCACAGAGGCAAATCCTCACTATTACATAAACAGTACTGATTTCTACTTTCATTTTAATAAATTAAGCAACAAAGAATCTTAAAGATTTGTGTCCAAAAATTTAAGAGTTACAAACAACAACTGATTTTTCTAACATTAACACTGTATAAAGCTTCAAAATAATCTGAGAATCATCCCAGGGTACAACTGAATTTGAGACTGACAATAATTTGATGGGAAGTAACATTTGTAAGAGTGTTTCTATTTCATTAAAATGGCCCTCTTTGAATATATTTAATATGGATTAAAAGTCTATACAGAGTTTATAAGCAGAACTGATATTTATATTTCTTTTTTAGAAAACATTTTTATTTTATAAAAATACTGTACACCATACTTGATCATGATGTCTGCAATTTACTTTGAAATATTTAAAATATACTTACATACATTTGAGGGGATGGTCAATTGTAGTCATAATAAAAATCCATATTCTAAAGGTGGCTCCTATAAGTGCCTCTAATATCTGTATTTCAATGGACAACTGACCTTTTGCTAATCACCATACTGAATGTCAGAAAAGGTTTCATTGGTGAATATAGTGGCCCATAACTAGCATGATGAATATTAAAAATGGGCTCCCGTTTGTGAAATAAAAAGCATTCAAGAAATATGGGCTGGCTAAAGAGTATTTTAACTTGTTCCATCCTTTCACAAAAAAAGCCTAGGAACCAACTGGGCAAGGATGCTTTCCTTGATGGACGATGCCCTCCTTTTAAATCAAACACTCCTCTGTCAGCCTGAAACGTGGAGGATTCTGTTTGCCTGTTGCTGGTATGAAGGAGACAGAATTCCCCTTTAAGTGACCCCTTTACTGCAAGGTGTTGGGCAGAGCCCCTCTGAGGACTGAGAACAGGGATTTCCTCCTGTTCCAAGTACTGTCCTGTCTGTGCCTGCTTGTTAATACTTAGTTAACAAATCTCTGTATGTGGTCTTTATGTGCAGCAGAATTGGGTCTGAGATTTGCTTTCATTATAACTTGATAATGATGTTAAAGGAAGTAGCTAGTCCTTACCTGCTTCAAATTTCTTTGGAGGTTACCATTTTCTACAGAAGGAACCCAAGAATAGAGAATGACCACACTTGCTTAAGCCAGTGTGGAACAGAAGTAAGATATGTATACTTAAGATTAATCCTATTTAAAGTTACAATCTTGTCAAATACAAAATTTCAAATCAACTAACTATTACTATCAACAAGGGGTGTTTATTAATAATATAGTTAGATCGATTGGCATAGGAACATATGACTTTATACAAAACCTATAATAAGTTTTGACAAAGCCAGTATGTAATTTTGGAAAGTCCTAGCATCCTGCTCACATGGAAAGCCATTCAGAGATCTGTTATTGTATTAAAGAAAAAAATATATACATAACTGTACAGAGAGAACTACTAAAGGGATGTTGGAAAGAAGCCTACCCAAAAGGCAGTGTGTTTATAAATATAAATTTACTTTCCTAAATCCCTCAGCAAGAGAACTGAGAAGAATAAAGCATCCTGAAACAAACCTAAGTATACATAGGGAACTTAGTATACAATAGAGAAAACATTTTAATCTTGTAAGAAAGAGGAAGGGCCATTCAATAAAATGTATTGGGAAGTTGGTTTACATCTGGAAAAAAAAATTACGTATATCTCCATATCAAACCATACACAAAGATAAGCTGTATAATAGATACAGGGTTTCCTTTTAGGGTGATGAAAATGTTCTGGAAATAAACAGTGATGATGGTTACGTAACACTGTGAACATACTAAATGCCACCCAATTGTATACTTTTAAATTATTAAAATGGTAAATTTTATGTTATATGTATACTATCACAATAAAAACAATAAGTTACCGATATATTACAGAAACTAAGTGTGAAAAATCAAGCTTTGAATACATTGTACAGAAACAGTGGAAATATCTTTTTGACCTCAGGGTAGAAAAGGCTTTTCCAGATGAGACACACAGAATACAACTATTACAGCTGGATAACAAATTATCCTAAAACAGTGGCTTCGAATAACCACAATCATTTCTTCTGCTCAAGAATCTGAAATTTCGGCAGGACTCAGCAGGGACAGCACACCTCTGCTCCACACCATGTCTGCTGGGGTGACTGGGCTGGGACAGTTCCAGGACGGCTCACTCACAGAGATGGCAAGTTACAACCGACTGCTGGTTGTTGTCCACATGTAACTTTGTACGGGGCTTGGGCTTCCTCACAGGATGGTGGTTGTATTTCAAAAACATCCCACGAGACAGGAATTGCAAGTTATAAGTTTCTTAAAGCCTGGGCCCCAAAACTGGCACAATGTCACCTCTGCTAGTCTATTGTTCAAGGAATCATATAGCCCAGATTCAAGGGGGGGATACAGACCTTCTTTGATGGGAAGAATGTACAAAGAATTTGTAGGCTGTGTTTTAAGACTGCAAGAGCCATTCCTGAAGGAAAAGATGGGCAGAGTTGACTATACCAAAATTTAAAACCCTTGCATGACAAAAGTCACTGTGAAAAAGGTACAAAGGTACAAAAAGGACATTTTGAAAAGAGGTAATTTGTAACATATATAAGAAAGAATATCTAGAATATATAAAAATATATAAATCAGTAGGAAAAAAACAGTCAAATAGAAAAATGGACGAAGAATATGAACAGTCAACCCATAGGAGAGGAAACCTGATTGGCCAATATATAAAAAAGATGTTCAACGTCACTTTATAGTGATGAGGAAAAAGCAAATAAAAATATATCATCTATTAGACTGTCAAAATAAAATAAAGTCTTAAAAAAAAAAACCCAAAGTTTGAATATGAGGGAAAATGGGAACCACCATAAACTTTGAATTTAAAATGGAATAATAATGTTAGAAAGCAATTTGGCAGTATTTTAATAAAACAGAAAATGTATATACAGTCTTCAATCCAATGATTAAGCTTTCAGATAATATAAGGAAGCAAATGCATTTGTCTCTGGAGATGTAGATAAGAATGCTAATGCTCATAATATTTAAAATATTAAAAACTAGAAACCACCTAAAGTTTCATCAATAGGGAAAAGTGTAAACAATCATTGAGGTATATCTATAGAGTAGAATCTATACAGCAGATAAAGTGAATGAACTAGATCTCAATGTAGATTCTTGGATCGATATCAAAAATACAGTGATGAGTTAAAATGTTACAAGATGATATAAAATAAAACATTTTTAAAATAAAATAACATGTTTAAATTAAAAACACACACAAAAAGCGATATCATATATTCTTTATGGCTACGCACACACAGAGTAAAAATATTAAAAAGTACATATTATATGTTATATATTCAAGATGATAGTTACCCCTGGAGAGAAAGGTAAATGGTATGGGGGAGTTAAACATACTAAATATACCAGAGAAAACTGGCTATTCACCACAGATTTCTGAACCCTCTTCATGCTGTTTCTGGCAGGTCAAGGATTATATTCCCAGCACCTTTACATCGAGGTGGGGTCATGTGACATTTTCTCACCAATGGAAGGAATATGAGCAGAAATGAGGCTGGTCACACAAAGACCAAGGAACTTAATCAGTGGGAATGCCTTCCACAGTTTCTCTTTCCTTTTCCATCAGCTTGATCCACATGAGCACTGTGACCTTGGAACATGTGCTGCAGATGGTGGAGCCATAAAATGAAAGGAGTCTGGGTCTTGACATCGCCAGCCATTACCCAGGAACAGTGACATGGCAGTGTTATATGAGTGAGAAATAGTGGTAAGCCATTAGAATTCTGGGGTTTGTTTGGGTTTGTCTCAGTTAGCTTCACCCAACTATACAAGAGGGAGCCTCAATTTTTTTTAACCTGTTGATTTGTCTCCTTGATTAAGAAGAAATCTGAAGTAAAACAATAACAAGAAGAACCACCACCACCAAAACCAGTGTTTGGTTAATTCTAGGTGGTGGACATTCAGGTAGCTGTTTTATTTCCCATAGTTTTTCAGTTAAAAAGAGGTTTTATTAAGATATACTTAACAAAGTTAACCATTCCTTTACTATTTTACAAGAATGCTGTATTTTTACAGATTTAAATATAGCTCTCATGTCAAGGAGTCAACTCAATGGACATGTGCAGCTCCAGAGCTTTCCTCTTTTACTTCTATGTTACCTGAATAAATATAATACCCCATTAATTGTCAATATAATGAATGACTTCAAATTTTTCAAAATTATATATAAAGAAACTATACAGTCTAAAAAGGTGGGAGAGAATAAAAGAAAAAGCAAGTCCATACAAGTAATGCTGTGCAAATCAGAAGAAAAATAGCTAACATTTACTGGGCACTTAATATGTGCCCAGTACAATATTCTTAATTAGTCAATATTCTTTTTTTAGAAAAAAAAAAAAAGATGGGCCCAGAGTGTCTTTTGGCCTGCAAGCCTTGCAGTTTTTTTTTTCTTTCTTTCTTTTTTTGCAGTACGCGGCCTCTCGCTGTTGTGGCCTCTCCCGTTGCGGAGCACAGGCTCCGGACGCACAGGCTCAGTGGCCATGGCTCACAGGCCCAGCCGCTCCACAGCATGTGGGATCTTCCCGGACCGGGGCACGGAACCTGTGTCCCCTGCATCGGCAGGCGGACTTTCAACCACTGCACCACCAGGGAAGCCCAAGTCAATATTCTTAACTTATTAAGTCCTTCAAGCAACACTACAAGGTATGTACTGTAAAGCCACATTTTACAATAAGAGTGAAAGAGATTAGTGAGAAATCTTCCTAAAACTACTAAATCTAATTTTTGTTAGGGACCAATCCAAAAAGGTCTAACACAATTTCAAGACCAAATTTTTCTTATCCAACGTTCTTAAAATAGAAATCTAAAAAGCCTTTTTGACCCCAATGCTCCATTTTAAATACCAATTCCACTGCTTACTATTTTCTAAATATTTCATGAGCCCCAATACCACTGTCCAAAGTTACAACCCCAATACCACTGTCCAAAGTTAAATCATTAAGTCAAAGTTAAATCACACCTTGACTATGGCAATAATCTGTTACCTCTCTTCTGGACCCATCTCACCCTTCCCTCCACCTGAAAAAAACTTAGGAAATTCTATGACAATAGTCATGTTTTGATATACTACAGTGTGGCATTCTTGGATTACTCTCTTAATATGTGTTTGCTTGAAGCGAGGCAGAAATAGATATTGGAACATAAGCTCTTTCCTACTAATGAAAATACAAACAATCCTCCTAGCCAAAAGAGTCTTACTTTTTTTGACAGAAATCCAATTTAATATTTACTCCAAGGTTCAAAATCTTATAGGAAGAGAACCAATTTGCCAAAATTATAGCTAGCTTTTAAAAATATCATTCACTACATATTAAAATACACCTTCTCTGTTCAAGATATCCTACTTGGAAAACAAATCCCTAGAATGCAACACACCATTATATTTCCAATGACCACTTGCAAATGACAGGATTCATTTTCTTCTTTCTTTGTTCTTACATAATTTCTAAATTTTCCAGTTACTTTTACAGTACAGAAAAAAATGTATCAGCGAGTCACTAATCATAGATCTACAAAATGATTACTTTCCAATTAAAATTAGAAGCTTTTCTTAAAAGGCATCATTTCAATTTAAAATTTCAGAATGCTCTCTAAGTATTAAAAAATCAGCTTAATAGACAAAAAAGAAAACCTGCAACTTGGTACTCTTGTATTTTAATAACAGGGAGTGCTAATGTAGCCAATGTATTTAGAAAACAAAAAGAAACAGAAAAACATAAAAATTGGAAGGGGGTGACACATTTTCATTGTTCACAGTGACGGTTATGCTGTGGAAAAGCCTAAAATAATCAAAGTAATAAGTATTACAAACTATAAATTTAGTAAAGTGACTAGATACAAAAATAACAAAAATCAAGCAGTCATCATAGTTATAAACAAAAATTAGTATGAAGACATAGTAGATGAAAAGATATCACTAGCAACAACAACAACAAAAAGATAAAATATCTAGGAATAAACATAAAACGTGCAGGATCTCCATGAAAACCAACCAACAAACCCTTTCAAACCTTGATCTATATGTCTCTTCTTATGTCAGTACCATACTGTGTTCATTACTGTAACTTTATAATAAGTACTGGAATCAGATAAGAAGCAATCAATATTGTTTTGGCTATTTTAGTTCTTTTGCCTTTTCAAATAAATTTAAAAATCAACTCATCAATTTCTTCATAAAAGTCTGCTAGGACTTTGATTGAGATTGCTTTAAATCGATAGATTAATTTGCAATATTGATGCCTCCATTTATGTAGGTCCTCTTGAATTTCCTGTTGTAATCTTTTGTGTTTTGGTGTGGAGGTTTTGCATATCCATCTTTCATTAAATTTATTCCTAGACATTTTTATGCTATTGTAAATAAAGTTTTTCAAATTTAATTTTCTAATTGTTTATTTCTTAGTATACAGAAATACATTGGCTTTTGTATACTGATCCTATATCCTGCAACTTTGCTAAGTTTACTTTTAGTACTACTAGGTTTTTGCTGATTCCTTTGGGTTTTCCACATATATGACTGTGATTTTTGCAAATACAGTTTCACTTCTTCCTTTCCAAACGGTATGTCTTTTTTTTTTTTTTTTTTTCCTTCAGTACGCGGGCCTCTCACTGCTGTGGCCTCTCCCGTTGCAGAGCCCAGGCTCCTGCCGCTCAGGCTCAGCGGCCATGGCTCACGGGCCCAGCTGCTCCGTGGCATGTGGGATCCTCCCAGACCAGGGCACGAACCCGTGTCCCCTGCATTGGCAGGTGGACCCTCAACCACTGCGCCACCAGGGAAGCCGCCAAACTGTATGTCTTAATTACTACTGTGGCTAGGACCTGCAGTATAATGTTGAATAGAAGGGGTGAAAGTGGGAACTTCCCTGGTGGCCCAGTGGTAAAGAATCCGCCTTCCAGTGCAGGGGACACGGGCTCAATCCCTGGTTGGGGAACTAAGATCCCACATGCCGCAGGGCAACTAAGCCCACGCCACAACTACTGAGCCTGCGTGCCTCAACTAGAGAGCCCACGCGCTCTGGAGACGGCGTGCCATAACTAGAGAGAAGCCCACGCACTGCAACGAAGACCACCCTCGGCAAAATGAAAGATCCCGCATTCCACAATGACGACCCCATGTGCCTCAACAAAGACCCAATGGCAGCCAAAAATAAAAATAAATTAAATAAATATTAAAAAAAAAAGACTACTTTTGAAAAAAAGTGGTGAAAAGGGGACATCCATGGACGTCCGTGTCTTATTTCTGATCTTAGAAAATATTGAACCTTTCACCATGAAGTTTGATCTTAGTTGTAGGTTTTTCACAGATGCTTGTATTAGGTTGAAGAAGTTCTCTTCTATTCCTAGTTTGCTGAATGTTAATTAATGAATGTGTGTTGAATTGTCAAATGCTCTGTGTCTGATAATATTATTCTATTAATATGATAAATTACACCGAGTGAACTTACATTCCCAGAAAAAACTCCACTTGAGTCAGGATGTATTACTCCTTTAAAAAAATTACTTTTGGACGGCTAGCCTTTCATTAAGGATTTTTACATCCAAGTTCATGAGATATTGTCTGTAGTTCTCTTTTCTTGTGACACTTTGGTCTAGTTTTGGTAGCTGGTATTTATTTTGTTATCATGAGGTGGTATGGAGTGGGAAATCAAGTAGCATGGGATGTGTCTGACAATTATTAGTGGAGTAAAGATAATTACATCAGTGATACAGCATAAAGTAGTGGTTTGCCTGAACCTTGGAAGCAAAAACAGAGCTCTAAATTTTAACACTTAGAGGGACTGGTGCTGTCACCATGATTATATTTCACTAAATACTGTCTTGAATTGTACCTTCCCAGGTATCTCTTATGACCAAATATTATATGGCATAATTAATATGTATATTATAGTTCTTGGCATAATAGACCTACTTGAAGGTTGGTTCATAGTAATTGTTGCTCCCCTCACATGACAGAAAATCATTTTTTGTTACTTTGTTGATGGGAAAACGATTTGCAAATAAACACCAAATCTCCGGGATGCGAGGGAGGCTGGCTTAACAGAATCACCAGCTAAAAATAAAATACTGGATGTGACCATAAAGTTTGACTAGTATTTCCAGATTTTATCTTTTAGATCTCACTCCTTCACCCCAAGGATACAACTAAAAAGGTTTTCATATTTCATATAATATTCATATTACCAATAGGACATTTGCTTATCTAATATTTTGGTGTTGATCTTTATTTTTAAGTAGTTTGGATGAAACAGTAACGAAGCCGTTGGTCTTCAGTGGACCCTCTAGCAGCCTTTTTCAACTGGGGTTCAGCCAGAGACAGAAGCCCTACAGATAATGGTTTGAATGACTATTTTATCAATTCTCCCAGGGATCATAAGAAGTTAATTCTTTTTTAACATCTTTATTGGAGTATAACTGCTTTACAATGTTGTTAGTTTCTGCTATATAACAAAGTTAATCAGCTATATGTATAGAAGTTAATTCTTTATATACAATGTGCCTCAGGACATTAGGGCATAATTCCTCCGTGCATCCTGGCACACAGGCAGCAATCTCCTGGGGTTGCCCTCCATGGTGAATTAGGGTTGTGGGACCATGGGAAGGGAAGATTAATTTCCTTGCCCTTGGCTTGGGCATCACATTTTCACTTTGCAGTGAATCCTGCAAATTTCGCAGCCAGCCTAGCAGATCCTGACAAGTCTGAATCAGTCATGGTGGTCTCTCCCCCTGTCAATGATTGCTTTGTATCTTAGCATGTGATGAAATTCCAACCAATAATATACAGACAAATATCTGCAGGGGAACTTCTGGGAAAGTTTTCTTACTCTTAAAAGAGACACAAGGGGACTTCCCCGATGGCGCAGTGGTTAAGACTCCGCCTGCCAATGCAGGGCATGGGTTCGAGCCCTGGTCCGGGAGGATCCCACATGCCACGGAGCAACTAAGCCCTGTGCACCACAACTACTGAACCTGCACTCTAGAGCCCGCGAGCCACAACTATTGAGCCCGTGAGCCATAACTACTGAAGCCCGCGCGCCTAGAGCCCATGCTCTGCAACGAGAAGCCGCCTCAATGAGAAGCCGAGTAGCCCCCGCCCAAAGCCTGTACACCACAACGAAGAGTAGCCCCCGCTCGCTGCAGCTAGAGAAAGCCCACACGCAGCAACAAAGACCCAACGCAGCCAATAAATAAACAAACAAACAAACAAAAAAGAGACACAAGAAAGAGATACCCCCTTTTCTGCATCTTTAAGTTGTCAATTCTGGATGTGATACCTGGCACTGTCACCACTATTTTGCAACCATAAAGGGATCAGCCTGAGTACAAACCTATATGGAGAGGAGGGCTAGTCTAGACTAGAGAATTATAAAGAGGAGGACCAGGGCACTCATCACAACTAAATTACAACTGTCCTACCTCTGAATTCCTTGTTATTTTAGTTAATAAACTTCCTTATTGTTTAAGACAGTTAAAGTGGGTCTTTCTGTTAATTGCAGCTGAAGAATTCTAAGCGCTGAAAACATCTTGGTACATAAGATATTGCACTTTTGGTAGTAATACAGATCTCACAGAACCTATTTTATCAACTTTGGAAAATAGATGCCTATTCCCCTAAGTGAATTTTATGTATTACATTGTCCATATTTTAAATCAAACCATTCAAAAACACCCCCTTTCAAAACTTGCTGGAATATTCTCAGTGGTTTCTAGATCATAGCTAGATAGATAGAAACAATTTTATTCATACAGATTGAGAGGTATCATCATGATGGATTTAACATGGTATATTAGAAAGAAACTAACTTTCTAGTAAGCCTATTTTCTTTCTCTTCCTACCCTGGCCTTCCAAAATTAAGCGCATCATCAATGAGCTGTGTACCAAATAAATAGAGAATAGGAACAAACGTATTTCCACTGGAAACAGAAATCTCACTGTATTCTATCTGGCAAGAGTATGACATCAGCTTTCGTGCAGAGGTAGAAATGTTCTTCCTATGAAGCATTCTGGTGCCAAGATCCAAATGGTCTGGAATTTCATCTCCACAAGACAAAGCCACCATCAGAGAAAGAGCAACAGCAGATGCATCCCTGTCCTCACTAGCTCAGTTCCTCCCACATCCTTGTATCTGGGTACTCCACATAGGGAAGCGTCCCACACCCTCAACAGAGTTCCTTATTTCCCATGAGCAGTTTCCCTGCTACAGGGAACCAGCTGTTCAATACGATGGATGATTGGGTGTCTCTTGAGAGCTGCCTAGGTCTGCAAAGCAAATGATCTATTCCTGGATAATAATAAAGAGAAGACTGGATAGTAACATTCACAATTGGATACATTTGATAAATTTGTGTTAGGTAAAGCTTCCAAGAGCTTTAGGGACAAAAATTTCATCGGGTTTGGGGGAAAATGATAACCGATCACACACACACAAAAAAAAACCCAGTTAAAACACATGATTACAGCTTTCTCAGAGATAACTTTTGGTAGTGAGAAAATTAATTAAACATTCCTTGGAAGCCATGGAGCTGAAGTCAGTGCACTGACTAACGGAGCAGCTGTCAGTGCAAAGTGGGTTCCTGTCCTAATCCTGTTCTGACCTCAGACTTGAGCCTGAGAACCTGTCAGAAAGGTGCTCTCACAGTGGAAGACATCAAGCAGCAGCTGCTTGCACTCAGCAGGCTGCAGCCGTTTTCTCTTGCTTTAAAAAATACAATGCCACTCTGCTTGCATATTTCATGACACAAGCGGTATGCATAATTCTCCTGCTGCTGCAGAGGACAGTGAGGTTTCAATTCCATTAGTACACTGCTGTCCAGTGACAAGAATGCATACACTACTGTCACACACAGGAATATGGTCGTCTCAACAGGCTAGCAAAAGCAGCCAGACAAAAACCCACCTGCTCTATGATTCCACTTAAATAAAGGTAAAAAGCAGCCAAATTAATCTCTGGCAGTGGATGTCAGGATGGGGATGACCTGTATAAAGGAGAGAGGAGGTAGTGATTGAGAGCGGGCACATGTGAGGCACCTGAGGTGCCAGTAGTTTCCTATTTCTTTTTTTCTCTTTTTTGGCCACACCACGCTGGCATGCAGGATCTTAGTTCCCAGACCAGGGATCGAACCCGGGCTCCCTGTAGTGGAAGCACAGAGTCCTAACCATTGGACCGCCAGGGAAGTCCCTAGTAGTTTCCTATTTCTTAAACTGGGTGATGGTTACGTATGTGTGTTCACTTCGGGATAATTGAGCTGT
This sequence comes from Neophocaena asiaeorientalis asiaeorientalis, assembly GCF_003031525.2. Lineage (NCBI taxonomy): Eukaryota > Metazoa > Chordata > Mammalia > Artiodactyla > Phocoenidae > Neophocaena > Neophocaena asiaeorientalis. The sequence continues at coordinate 5,977,326 of NW_020172369.1, read as the reverse complement.
ATACATAGGATCGGTACACTTTTCTTTATGAGTGGTATTCTTCAATTAAAGGATTGAAAAAAGAAAAAAAAATGATTAACTGCCAAACAAGATAAAACTCATAACCACTCTGACCAAGCAACTTACTAACCCCAAACTAGCTAGCAGTTCTCACCCAGGGTTCCCCACATCGCTTCCTCAGACACAGGCATGGCACATGACACTGGATGTGGCTGGGACCTCAGCTGGGGCTATCACCCAGAATACTACCTACCTTTGGCCTCTCCATGCGGTCTGCGATCCCTCACAGCACGGCAGCTAAATTCTAAAAGAGAAAGCGAGGTAGAATCGTCTTATGACCTAGCCTCAGAATCGTGTCACTTCCAGTGCATTCCATTTGTGAAAAGTGAGTACTGTAAGACAAGCCTATCTGCAAAAGGAAGGGGATCAGACTCCACCTCTAGATTGCAGGAGCATCAGAGAATTTGTGGATATGTTTAAAAATCAGCACAGTCTGATGCTGCTCACAAATTATTTACTTTCCCCTCACAAACAAAATACACACATTCCCGCCTCCCAAGATCTCCACAAAGTCTCATTTAGTAAGGTGGCATCAGGCTAAGGCTCAAAGTCCAAGATCTCATGATCTAAATCAAGTCCAGGTGCAAATGAGACACCTTTAGTGTGGTTCCATGGGAACAGATCCTTTATTGCCATTCCTCTTGATATGAAGCCCCATAAGCTAAAAAAACAAAGTACACGCCTCTATACATAAATACCCAACATACACTGGCGGGCCAGGCATAAGAAAACTGCTCTAGACCCTCTGTCCTAAAAAGGGGGGAAAAAGGAGGCACATAGCAGGTTCTGGCCCATAACAACTCCAAAATCCAGTCAATCTTGCCAGTTGCTTGATTAAGGCTTAGTCCCACTATCTGGGAACGACTCTCTAGGGCTCTTCTCTGCCCGCTGGGTTCTTGGTTCCATCCTCTGAACTATGTTTCCTTTTTCATAAAAGGTAGCCTGCATTTGCAGTGGAATAGTAGTTTTCTCAGCCTGTTTCCTCCCCTTAGAAATCCAGGAGTCCAAATACCTCTTCATTTTAGACAGTCTCTGTCCCTTTTAGTCACAGATAACAGTGTCTCCTCCAATACAATTCTCTTAAAAATTTTGTGAGTTTTCTGAGTAATACTGGAATTCACTCCATTAGACCAAAGCAAAGTCACACCCACAAATCTTGTTGAGATAAGCCCTTCTCTAACTTCAAAACTGTTACCAAATAATGTCCTTAAGAATATTAGAAGGTCTATTTAATCTATTTAATGAAAGAAGATCAGTGAGGCACACCCTTTAGATTTTAAGAGGACCTTTTGTCTATTTGAAAGGGTATATAAGATACCTCCTTATGAAATCATTCTGAGGTCTGGATAAAGGGTTTTACAGTGACATCTTTGACGTCATCTTTAGACCATGTTTCCCTGACAGCACCCTTGGATTTCACCTTTGCCCATAAGCCATTTCGTAATTTTAGAATCATCTACTATCTGGAGAGGCAAAGAATGAGAAAATAAATTTATTTTTGAACCCAGCAAGTCCTGGTTGATTTTACAGTTAGCATCTTGTATTTTAGCTTATCTCTCCTCTCTTCTCATTTTATTTTAAAGGGTAGAAGAAGCCAGGGGGCACCTTTAACCTCTGCCTGGAAAGCTCCTTATCTAGGTCATCTAGTTCGTTAGGTACATTTTCAATTTTCCATATTATTGTGATTATGTTGCCAAATTTCGTCCACTTTACAACAAAGATACCCTTTCCTTCAACTTCCAGTAATGTCTAATCCCTCACTGACAGTCTCCTTGATGCCCCTTAGGCTCCTGCTAACATGTCAAGGTTCATACAGCTTCCATCCACTGCCTGGTCCCAAAGCCAAAGTCACATTCTTAGGTTATTTTTATATCAGTATTCTACTTTCAGGTACTAGAATCTATGCCAGTCATCTTTTTCTATGTAAGATACCACTCCAAAACTTAGTGGCTTAAAACAAAAAATCATATACTTTGGGCCTTCCCTAGTGGCGCAGTGGTTGAGAGTCCGCCTGCTGATGCAGTGGACATGGGTTTGTGCTCCTGTCCGGGAAGATCCCACATGCCACAGAGCGGCTGGGCCCGTGAGCCATGGCCGCTGAGCTGCGCGCCCGGAGTCTGTGCTCCACAACGGGAGAGGCCACAACAGTGAGAGGCCCGCGTACCGCAAAAAAAAAAAAAATGTCATATACTTTATAAATCTATGCTTCTAATCAAATTTCGAAACAAAGGTTTTGGTTGAAACATTTGTTCTATGGGTAAAGTTGACTTTCTATGTGTAAAGATGACAATTTTTCAGTACTTCTTAGTTATTACTGGACAGTATTAGAAATGTTTCTGAAAATTAAGAATAGCTAACATTTACTGCGGGTTACTAAACCTTTCAGCCTCTGATTTTCCAAAGGCAAGTGATATAGGACCAAACCTGTTGGAATGGGACTCAGAAGAGTTCTAGGTGTCAGTCCTAGTTTAAACAAAGTTCTCTGGCCCTTGGTCTAAAAAATGAAAGGCTGAACAGAATACTTCCTTTCTGCACTTAAGTTGAGTGATTATAAATTAACAAATTTATAACAAATGAACAGTTCTTAAGAACTGTTCTTTTGAGAATTTAGCAAAGACTATCAGGCCCTTGGTACTAGAAACTTTGCCTGCCTTCCTGGCGCAGCCGGCCTCGTGTGGCAGCTCCCACCACATGAACTCTGACCTCAGATGAGACCTGGGCCACTCGCAGTTCTTGAATTGTCTGGGCTTGTTTTGTTTTCCCTTTGTCCCCTGGGCCTTGGCATGAGCCATTCATTCACTCTGCCTAGAAGCCTTCATCTCTCTGGCCCATTGTCTTTTTCCTCCAATTAGACCAAACTCCTATTCTCAAAGAAACTTCCCAAGTGCTTTGAGGTAGACACAGCATTCCCAAAACCCACTCTAGGATGTTGAGTATGAGGACACTGTCACACATTAGGTACGCTTTTGCTTTTGTCTGTCCACCCTCCTAATGGTGAGACTCTGGAGGGTAAAAACTATGCTCTGGTCATCTCTGTGTTTTTAACATGTAGGACCGTACCTGGAATATAGCAGAAAGTCAACAAATATTTGCTGAATGAATGCATTTTAACTCTGCTGATAATGATGTGGTCCAAGAACACAAAAAGTCTTTTAAATGGTCAACTTTCAGGACTGTACAGATTAACTGCTATATTGTATTACTGCAAGCTAGGCTAATGGTTTAGTTCACATACAACTTACATTTACTATGCTAAAGTGGGGTACTTTGGGAGAGGTTAACTATAAGCATAGACTATTAATAATTTTTTTTATCTACAATATTTCCCATTATTACAGCTTTTTAAAACAGCTTCTGAGCTATAGTTTACATATCATAAAATTTACCCATTTAAAGTATACGATTCAGTGATTTTTAGTGTATTCACAGAGTATATTCAGATTTTTAGTATATTCACAGAGTATATTCATTTAGTGCCACTATGGTCACACCTAATTTTAGAACATTTTTATCACCCCAAAGAGAAACCTTGCACTCATTAGCAGAAACTCCCCATTTCCCCCTCTCCTGGCCCCTCGCAATGACAAATCTACCTTCTGTCTCTGTGGATTTGCCTATTCTGGACGTTTCATATAAAGAGAATGATACAATATGTGGTCTTTTGCGACTGGCTTCTTTCATTTAGCATAATGTTTTTAGGGTTCATCCATGCTGTATTACAATGTCTTTATCTTTTGCAACATTTTCAAAGCAAGAGCTAGAAGAGAAACATGTTATCATCACTTTTGCAAATCTCCCCCAGATAGCATGATATGAAAAGAGATCCGTGAGTGAAGGAGAAAATGTTGAGATTCAGAGGAACTCAAAGGCTGTTTTAAAAATGATTTTTATTGCTAACTAATTTTGATTGGTACACCAACAAGTTTTTAAAGACATTTACAAAAAAAAAAAAAAAAGGGAGTTCAGAGACTTTGCTGATGGGTGTGTATCAACACAAATTGATGTAGAGAGTGGCAGCTGCCCCGCTGCTCCACTCTGTCCACACAGCTAAAACACTCACAAACGTTGGCGTGTGCTCAAAACTACAGACACTAGATTCTGCTGGTATAAAAAGTCAGGGTGGGGGCTTCACTGGTGGCGCAGTGGTTGGGAGTCCGCCTGTCGATGCAGGGGACAGGGGTTCGTGCCCTGGTCCGGGAGGATCCCACGTGCCACGGAGCGGCTGGGCCCATGGGCCATGGCCGCTGGGCCTGCGCGTCCAGAGCCTGTGCTCCGCAGCGGGAGAGACCGCAACGGTGAGAGGCCCGCGTACCGCAAAAAAAAAAAAAGTCAGGGTGAATTTTTCTTAGATCTTGTAAGAAATGTTTCAAATTTAACCCCCAAGTATACCCAAACTACTTTTGATCTGCTCAACTCACTTGAATCAAGCAAATTACACAACTGCAGTTAATAAGGGCTCACTCTAAGCCTTTGTACAACACTGCCTTAAAGATAGATATGGGGTTACAATCTAGTTTGGAGAGTTAAATAAATAATACAAGCCCATCTATGAATGAGTACCAAAATAAATGTGTGGTATAGACAATGGCAGTAGCCCTTTAACAGCTGGAGCTACACAACAGATTTTAAAATGAAATTCTTTCCTGTTTTCACATGTGAGCTTATAAAACATTAGGGTGTACAGGATTATGTTACTTTAACTGCAGCAAAGATTATTGAACTAATGACATTCTATTGTTAATCTTTAATTGTAAAACCAAATCAGCTCCGAAATACTGTTATTAATATACAAAGGCTATAGAACATGAAAAAAAATAGAATTGTTATTCCCAGGGATGTATTCTACCTATTTTAATTTTATTTTATTATTTTTTAATATTTTTTAGCATGTATCAATACTTTATTTTTATTGCTGAAAAACCTATTTTTAATAATTATAGGAAAATTGGCTTTTCTAAATAAAAAGACAACACAGCTTTCTCTAAGGTATACAAGACTTTGTTATATTTTTGTTATAGTTAGTTTTTTAAAGTTGGGTTTCATCCTGAAAGATGAAACGGTACAATTCTAAATAAATGGGACAGAAGGACGTTTCTAATGCAAAGTGGTTTCCCCTATCTGAAATAATTTTGCCCAGAAAATTTTTTTGGCAGAAAGAAATTCAAGCACATTTACAATATGGGTTTTTGGTATAAAGGAAAGATTAGAAGCTTTAGTCCTAAGAGAGTTATGAACCATTCAAATAGCAAATCAATTTATTTTAGCTAAAAAGAGAAGTAGAAAGTATTTAATTACAATCCTTGGTAAAGTGTAGATCTGTACACTTCACAAAACTAGGGTATGTTTTTTAAGGTAATACACATTGATAATGATATTTTATTTCAAAGGTTCATAATCTTATGATCAATATTAATTTTATCAATAACAACTACAATAAAACTCTAGTACTTTCTTTTCTTGAAAAAACACTGAGGCTAAATAAACATTGACTGATTGAAACTTCTCAACACTGCCAAATCTCCCCATGGATCATTCCCAAACCTCAAGTCCTGACAACATCCTGTTTTACAGGGAAGACTGCTTTCCACACTGCAGCCTCAGAGAGGTGACAGGGCTTTCCTCAGGGGGTTTAAACTAGCCCCTCCTTGCACGGTGCAAAGCACAGTGCAGTGAACCACTACAGTCTGCTGGATCACAGGTACTCCTGCCTCCTTTTTAAAGAGACAAATACAAAAGGAAAGCTGGATGGGAAAATGCCTGGCTGCTTTTGTCCCTTGTCTGGACAGCCTCTCGCTTTCCCACAACAGGTAGGCACAAGCACAGACTGCTGCTGAATGCTCCAGACCTTGCCAAGATGCTGAAACCCACTGGTTTCTGCGGTTGTCCCATTTTCTACTGATCCTGGCTCTTTGCCAGAGCTTAATTAAGCCACTGAAAATGCCGGATGGTTAACCCTCTCTGTACTGCCCCCACCTACAATTATTTGCGAAGCACTCTGATATGCTTTCACTCTTCCCAAAGATAAAGATAAGTGCCAGACTGTAGCAGTGCACAGCAGGGTGCGTGGGTGGGTGTGTGCAGGTAACCACAGTACAGTAATTGCTACCAGTACTTACTGTAAAGGAGAAACTCAATATCTAAGGCTAGGGCTCAGGAAGCCACTCCAAAATATACGTGGAGTTTGGTTTTATTTGTTAGGGTTTGGAGTAAAGTGCAGAAGACTTCTACAGTTTAATCATGTTTAACCTCAGGGAAATAATTTTCCATTAAGAGAAAGAAAACAAGTATTCGGATCACAATGTCTGTTGTGAATCCTTTTTACCATATGAACAAAACATTATAGAGCTTTTGAAATTCCCAGAGCCACTGCTGTTCATTAAAAAAAGAAAGCACCCTTTTAAGACTTAGGTGCTTTATCTTTTACAAAATGAAAAAGATCAAACATAAAACCTTATTTGTAAGCAAAGCAATAGTGTCTCTGGGTCTCTTGCTAAGATCAACAGCAATGAGGATGAATGAGGGGAAGCAGTGACAATGGTCAAAATGGGTGAAAGGAAGCTCTCTGTTGAGGCCAGCCTTCCCTGATTGCAATCTTTAGACCCAAGCCCATAACTCTGTTTAACTACTATATCCTGAATAAAAAGTTAATTCTGCTCTAATGAGAAGCAAGTGAAGTCACATGATGAGAGGAAGATTGAGTAACCTAACTGAGCCCCTACAAACTGATATCATAGAAGATCTGTATTTGAAGATAATTTAAGAATATCTGAATTGGATTCAGGAGAAATGCAGGAAATTGATTGGTCAGGCTAATTATTTTCTCTTTTTGACAACAGGGTATCCTACTACACACAACAGATAATTAAGTAATCTTCTCTCAGTCTATATTCTGTAGCAATAGACATCTACAGATTTTCAGCGTCCACCTTCCTGATAACAATGAGGCAATTTTAAAGGGACCAAAGTGACAGGAGTCACTTTTCAGCTATCCAGTACCAAATTCATATTCCCATTTTATCCCAATAGTTTTCCCAATTCTTCTTGTGCTTCAGTTACTTGTACTTATAATTCCCATTACTGTGTGGGAAAATAACAGCAAAAGTTGACTGCTTTCCCTAATACCTATCATGGATACACAGGAATATTCCTATTTGGTGAAGACAGAAAATTTCACACCTATACAACACCACAGTATGGTCAAACAAAAGAGTGGCTTAATTAATTGCTGGCCAAGAGCCATGTTCTTTCCAAATCAAGGCTTCTACAAGATGGCATATGGTTTGTTATTTCTTACAAATATGAAAAGCCTTTTGAAGTGATTATACTTGGTATCTGTCAAAATAATTCTATATATGAAACTACTAAAATTTTTTAAATTATTTGTAAAAAAAAAATTCATTGTAAGAATTTGAAAATAGTTTTCATTTCTGAGAGTTAAGATTAGTGACCAGCATGCATTTTAGTAAATATTTTAATTTCACATAGTGTTGTTCCATGTAGAATATGCCAACTTTAGGAACATTAACAGGAAATATAATTTTTAAAGTAGAAAGATTACGTCTTCATTTTTGCCCATTTTCAAATGCAGAATATATTTAGTATTTGATATTTTATTGTATCATTTATTCTATTAAATTCAATCACAAGGCCATTTTTTTCAAAATTGTGCTTGTATTGAGGATGGTAAAAAAAAAAAAAAAAAATAAATTGTGCTTGTATTGAGGATGAAAAAAAAAAAAAAAAAAAAAAAGAAGGCATTTAATCTGAGTTCCCTGACTGTAAGAGTTTTCGATTATTCATCATTATATCTCCAGTACCAGGATACAGGAGGCCGTGATGAATTTCTATCCTCTGAATAACCACCACAATCTCAAACATCGCACCGCACCCAGCCCTAACACATTCGGAGCCGTGCATAGCAAGGAGGCATGGGTTAAGCCCAGTCCACAGGACTCTGGCTCAAAGGGCAGCATAATCCAAGCGCTTAGGCATCCTGAGTGCTTCCCCCTCAAGGTCCCAACGCGATTTGTAACTACCCACTTAGAGACATACTGCAGCAAAACATTTAGGAGACAGGAAATGTCAAAGCATCAGAAAAACCTCGAAGTTACAAGGTCTTAAAACTGTTTTACTCTGTCTCCTGCCTCAGTTCCGTCCTGATAGACTTCATAATGCTACTAGTAATGGTGTGAATCAGAAAAACTAAGACAGCATATTTTTATTTTTAAATTGTGACCCAATACCTACCACAGAGTCAATCGCCTACTAGGCTTTTAAAAATAATGTAAAATAATGAATTATGGAGGTGAATGAAATACAGGTATACAGTGCTCTCTTGGTAAATGGATTTTCATGGTTGGTGGGAACATATTTCTAAACATGTTTTCTTCTACTAATATAAACGTATTTTGTCTCCAAAGGACATTGAGGATGTGATGTACCAGGACTGCTTTATTCATAACTTTGGCTCCTTTGAATACTGAAAGAAACTAGAAAACACAGCATTTATTAACATAATTAATAGCCATAAAGCCTCAATTCACTCCAATGTACTTGTATTTAGAATTGTACCGACTGGGGAGCGTGGACCTCTTGCAAATACTGTCCTATACCGGGGTATCAGGACAATGAAACACAATGGATAAAACCAGTAGGCAAGCAATCAAGACGAAGTTATCAGAGGTAGACCTTCCAAAGTGACTTAGTAAGATGGGATCGTATGGGATGGAAACATAAAAATTATCTTTACCTTACACACCTGAAAAACTAAAAGTGAATGGAGATTACTCATTCTGGAGTCATGGGAATGCACTGTGTCATCAAAGGAAAACATGCAAACAGCTGTGGCAGAGGCTATTTTAAAGCACCCACCTTGCGGCTCTTTTAGTCCTCCTAATCCATTATCTATTTTCAGTTAAAAATCATTAATGTCCAGCATATAAGAACCTAGACACAGACAAAAAAACACATATTTTTTTCCTACGGGGGTGGTAACCAGATGTCAATAGCTGCAGCTGTGACTATATAATTACCTGTTTGCATTAACGGAGACCACAGTTTAGATTTAATAGGTCAGATGACAATGCAGCAAAATGCATTTAGCCTATGATTACCCCTTTTCAAACATTCTCTCACTCGCAACTTCGACCCTGGGAACATAGCAGGCACAGACTTAGGTCAATAAGAAACACTGGCCAGCACAATAGGCCTTGCCTCAAACAGCGCTGTTGACAGACACCAGCACAAAGGAAATGAATAGAGTCCCCCTCAGTTCTCACACAGAGCGAAGAATGACTCAGTGTACTGCTGCTTTGGTGCTCTGTTTGTACAGTGTATACAGCTTTTGTCCTCAGCCACTGTTCACAGCTCAATGGGGGCTAAAGAGCTGAGGAAGTGAAGGCGGAAGAATGCTCCACACTCTTCCCTGTGGCCAGCAGTTGTCTCCAGAGGCACAGAACAGGTCAAGAGAGAACTGGAAAGTCACCTGCTAAAACTCCTCCTACCCCAGCTTACCCAAATAAAGTGATTTTTGCGTTAAAATACAAAGAAAGCATTATTTAGAGTGCCTAGAAAAGAGCAGAAAAATCACCATTGCTTTGATATTAATATACTAATTGACTGAATTACTGGTCTTTTGGAGTTTTGCTTTCTGTCACATTTCTCATATTTCTTTTTCAAAAGCTTATGTTAGGTGTAAAGAGAAATTGGGACTGGCTCACAGTACGGAACTAAAGTAACGCAGGCCAGGACTCACTAGAGACCACAGGAATAAGGCCAAAGAGCAGGTAAGGAGGCAAGATTCAGGTAGGGATCCGAGGCATCAGCAAGGCTGGCAGTGAGCATTTCTTTGCTTGTATATTAGCAGCATATTGTCCCAAGTATATACACATCTATCTTTATGCCTACTTCCCAAGGTAATGGGAGTATAACAATAAAGAACCCAACCCAGGGATAAAATAGAATTCTAAGACAATTCATTGGAGACTATGAATAGACAGTACCATAGGCTTAAGATTGGTTTGCTTGAGAACTGGCCAAGAAACGTAGCTAAAGTAAGCGACAAGTGTGAAAGATGAATGAAATGTCATTGCCCTGAGCCAAAAACATCCTGGCAGAAATGCATCTGCGTTTATGTACATGTTTTGGGATAGGACTGTGTTCAAATTCTGGTTCTGCCAATTACTAGCTGTGTGACTTTGTATAACCCCTCCAAATCTTAATTTCTGCATCTGTAAAGTGGGATGTCCCTCCATTTCTCTATCCAAAAAATAATTATTGATATATTAATAGTACCTACACTTCACTGGTTGCTGTAAAGATAAACTACATGTAAAGCACCTAGAACAGGACCTGGTACTATGTAAATACTCAATAAATATTGCCTATACTAAGCACTAGCCCCTATTACTGCTACTATAATTCTCTAACTAGTACTAACATCACAAACTCCATTACCACTCCTACAGAGAGAGAACTGCTTTTTCAGGACTCTACAGAAAATTCTTACCAGATGATTGAGATCGCTATTCCTTGAGTCCAGGAGGATATTTCACATACCCAGAGGCTGTCTGTAGTGGTCTCTAGTAAATAAATTCAAGCTTCATGGATGGTATACATGTGACATAAACTATATATAAGACACACAAGCTTAATAATATTAAAACTTTAAAAAAGGTAATGATTTGAATTTTTCCCAAAATCTACATCAATGTACAGCCTAATAATCATTCCCAAAGCAATTATACTCCAATAAAGATGTTAAAAAGAAGATAAAGATACCAAAAAAATATATATTCCTAAGGGGGAAAACAACAGCAATTTTAATTAAATGCTTGATATTCTAGGGTCCAGATACTCTTTTAAGTGACTTATCTAAGGTACTATTATTTTTACAGTGAAGAAATTAAAGGACAGAGCATTAAGTAACTTGCTTAAGATTACACTGTTAAATAAGTAAACCCAGGCAATATGACTTCCCATCTAGTGCTCATAAACACTACACTGTACCATTTCATTAATATTCCTATGAAAGCAACTGTAACAAATTGCTAAATAGTACTATCCTTATTCTTACACTTAGCAAAGGAAAGAAGTCCTTTCAATAGAAGATTCTGGTACAGAATCAAACCATATACCCACAAGTAGCCTCATAAGTGATAATATACTATTAATTAAAATATGTTTAAGGTATATCCTTTTTGAAGAACAGGCAGTTGCTGACTACTTCTAGTCTAGTAGGAGTCAAAAAGTAAAAAGCTTTGTTTAATTGCTTTCACCACCACACAACCATAATTAGTTTCACGCTTATGAATTTAATCTTACATGTTAATTATATCTGCAATGATTCTGAGAATGCAAAGAAGTTAACTAATGAAAAATAACTGCCTTGAGGATAGATGCTTTAAGCATATAAATGATCACAAAAAGAAAAAACTGTCCCCAATTTCAGTAACTTTCAGAATGCCTCCCCACATTTAAATCTCTCATGGTATTGGTCAATGGATCATCAATACCAAGCAAGAACCATGTGAGAAGTTTAAGGAAAATTTTGCACTTATTTAAAAATTCATTCCATATGTCTCTGATTTAATTTATTCTTCAAAATCTAAACTTGTATAAACATAGACAAATATTCATGAATGACCTTGATTACAATTAAATTAAAAATAAAGGTAACAGACTTCCATATCCAGCGGTATGTTAGGATAAGTAAACTGACCAAAGCTCCTGCTAAAAAGAAATAAACACAGTGGTTAAAATACCAAAAAATGTTTTCTTTAATTGTACCACTGAGTCAGCAATTTAGAACTGATTATAGAAAGGCAGAAAAAGAAAAGAGAGCTGGAACTCAAAGAATAAACAGAGCACTGAAGCTGGGTTTTGCAAAACTTGAGCTTCTTTTAACATTTCTATAGACACAAAGGGTCACTACATAATGGGAAAAAAGAAGAAAATTACCTAGAAGATAGGAAAATTCTAAATTTGTATGAAAGAGGTAAAACAGTCTCAAGTTATATACAGTAAAAGTTTAAAGGATTACTAGCAGAAAAGACAAATCTACCATTAAAACTGCTTTGAAATGGAACATTTACAAAAATTGACCAAACACTGGGCTAAAAAGGAAGTTTTAACCAATTTCAAAAATTTGGTATTTTTCCTCTGGTCACAATACAATTATGCTAGAAATTAATAATAAAACATTCTTACTTGTTTGGAAATTTAAAATACACTTTTATACAACTCATGCCTCTAAGAAGAAATAATGGAACTTAGAAAATAACATGAAAATATATAAATTAGCCAAGTTGTTCAATTGTACTATATAACAACATAATATATACTAATAAAGCACTTTAATTCTTGCAAACTAATTTATTTAATAGCCTGCAGTTTTTCTGGCTTTAGTTTTTTATAATTCATAAGAAGAATACTTGATTAGCACAGTATAATCATATATGCTAACTATAAAAATGTGACCAATATTTTTTCATTAAAATAAATTATGTTCTTGGTCGAAACAATAAGTGCACCCCAATGTTCACTGCAGCACTGTTTACAACAGCCAAGACATGGAAGCAAGCTAAATGTCCATTGACAGAGGAATGGATAAAGAAGATGTGTTACATATATACAATGGAATATTAGCCGTTAAAAAAAATGAAATAATGCCATTTGCAGCAACATTGATGGACCTACAGATTGTCATACTGAGTGAAGTAAGTCAGACAGAGAAAGAGAAATATCAGATGATATCCCTTATATGCAGAATCTAAAAAGAAATGATACAAATGAACTTATTTACAAAACAGAAGCAGACTCCCAGACTTGAGAGGAAGAACTTATGGTTACGGGGTGGGAGGGAACGTTCGGGGGAAGGGAGAGTCAGGGAGTTTGGGATCAACAGGTACACACTGCTATATTTAAAATGGACTACTGTATAGCACAGGGAACTCTGCTCAATGTTATGTGGCAGCCTGGATGGGAGGGGAGTTTGGGGGAGAATAGGTACATGTATATGTATGGCTGAGTCCCTCTGCTATGCACCTGAAACTATCACAACTTGTTAATCAGCTATACTCCAATATAAAATAAAAAGTTAAAAAAAAGTCTGGAAATAATCCAGATGCCCATCAACAGGGCACTGATAAATAAATCATGGTACACTTCCCCACCAAAATAAAATAAAATAAATTTATTATGTTAAATAAATACAATTATTTATTATTAATAAAATAAATTATTTATTTATTATAATTATTTATTTATTATGCTCTATCTTACTTTATATTTATTAGGAAGCTTCCTTGACTAGGCTATCCCAAGGTATTACCTGTTTGAGTTAGTTTGGCATCTTAAAATTTTCCATCTTGAAGATATACATGTATGATTCTTTGAGTTCAATGTAAATGTCCTTTAAAAAAAAACTTTTGACAAATTGCATACGTGCATTTAAAGCACCCTCGATTCCTGAATGCTATAGAAAAAATGTTTATGTACCCCCAAACCTCATATGTTAAATCCTAATGCCCAAGGTGATGGTATTTGGAGATGGGGCCTTTGGGAGGTGATCAGGTCACAAGGAGAGATAGAGCCCTCATGAATGGGGTTAGTGACCTTCTAAAAGAGACCCCAGGGACTTCCCTGGTGGCACAGTGGTTAAGAATCCACCTGCCAATGCAGGTGACATGGGTTCAAGCCCTGGTCCTGGAAGATCCCACATGCCGCGGAGCAACTAAGCCCATGCGCCACAACTACTGAGCCTATGCTCTAGAGCCCGCGAACCAAAACTACTGAAGCCCGCATGCCTAGAGATCATGCTCTGCAACAAGAGAAGCCACCACAATGAGAAGCCTGTGCACCGCAACGAAGAGTAGCCCTCGCTCGCCCCCCGCTTGCTGCAACTAGAGAAAGCCCGCCCACAGCAACAAAGACCCAATGCAACCAAAAAATTAGGTAAAAAAATAAAAGAGACCCCAAAGAGCTCCCCTGAACCTTCTGCCATGTGAGAACAAAACATGGAGACAGCTGCTATGAACCAGGAAGCAGATCCTCATCAAACACCAAATCTGCTAGTGCCTAGATTATGTGACTTCCCAGTCTCCAGGGCTGTGAGAAATAAAGGTTTGCTGTTCAAGGCACCTCATGTATGGTATTTTTGTTGTAGCATCCTGAAGAGACTAAGATACTGAATAAATTCCAATTTTCTCTATATTCAAAAACTAGCTATAAAACTTGGCAAGAATCAAAGAATCATTTGAAAAAAGTTAGGAAAATAACATTAAAAACCAGAACCCTGAATTATAAGTGTTTAGAGGTATACTGGATATGTACTTGGATTTAAAAACTTGTGCTGGAACCCACACCACTGTGTTTCCCATTTTAAATGGCTAATTCTGGTAATGTTCAATCCAAATGCATATGCTGAACTGAAAATATGAAGGCCTGATCTGTATTTTGAATCACTGAATCCAAGGATGTTGTCTGAAAGCCAAACACTTTCAAAAATGGTAGCCTAGTGTGCCTGATAGAACATCCTGGTAGCATATCTTTGAAAAACCAAGAAAGAGAACAAGAACAAGAAGTTTTTGATTTGTAGATACTGACTCTTAGCTCCCCAAAACAGAAGTTAACTTAAACTAGCTTAAGAAGAAAGAGAAAAAATGAATTCATTATAAGGATATAGGGGTGCCTTCAGAAACCCTGGAGCAGACTTCAAGAAGGGCTGGTCGAGAAACTTTGAGAAGCCATGAGAGACTCAGGCAGTGAACCCTCTCGTGATTCTCACCAGTCTTCACTCCACATGTCTGCATAATTCTCTCCTTTGAACCAGCTTTCTGTGTTCTCCAGTCTGCATGGCATAAAATATGGCTACTCAAAGCCCTTGAATTTACAAGTTAAAGAGACTAATTACCTTCCCCTTGTTCACAATTCCAAAATCCAAGGGGATAGAACTTGGTTTGATTCCAGCTTGGTATAGGTGCCTACTCTGGTCTCATCAGGTGGAAAAGGCCACACTACTTCAACATGGCTGCCCACAGACCACTGCTTGGGTGGTCAGGGGTAGCTAAAAGTGCTGTTGTGTTGGAAACTGTAAAAGGCACTCAGCATAAGCAAGAAACAAGCATTGTGCATGAGCAACATGCTTTCTGATGGAATTTCATATTGCTCTGTGCCCGGGAGGCAGGTGTCAAGTTGGATAATCAAGGTTGAAGACACTGCCTGAGGTCTTGGGTAGGGGGATGGGATACTAATCGGGATCAAAGAGGTGGAGGTCAGCTTTCCTCAAGCAACAAGAGTGTACAGCAGAGAGAAGTGTGGCCAGCACTGCCCCAAGAAGCTGACAGGTCATGTTTGAACCTAACCCTCCAGTTTCTCTGCATTTGGCTAGTGGAGAGAGACTTCTGACAGAACTGCTGAGCTCCTTCTCCCTGGAGCCTTTACTAAATATCTTGAGTTTTTGTTGCCTATACTAAACAGTCTGCCTGGCCTCAACTCACATAATTTGATACATACTATTTATATTATGTTGACTGCACAGATATCTACATAAGTAAAAGTATAGCAAAATGATCTTGCTCATCTCTCAGGTAAAGCATAACTGTCCACCCATTTGCTCAGCCTATAAATCCTAGCATAATTCTCTATCTCTTCTTTGTCTCCTTCCTGCTTATTTATCGATTCTTACTCTAAAATATCTTTTTAATCAGTCCCCTCAATTCCATCAACAATACCATAGTTTTAATTCAAGATCTTTATTTATTTATTTATGGCTGCGTTGGGTGTTCGTTGTAGCGTGTGGGCTTTTTCTCTAATTGCGGCGAGCAGGGGGCTGCTCTTCGTTCCGGTGTATGGGCTTCTCATTGCGGCAGCTTCCCTTGTTGCAGAGCACAGACTCTAGGCACATAGGCTTCCGTGGTCGCAGCTCACGGGCTCAGTAGTTGTGGCTTGTGAGCTCTAGAGCACAGGCTCAGTAGTTGTAGTGCACAGGCTTAGTTGCTCTGCGGCATGTGGGATCTTCCCGGACCAGGGCTCGAACCCATGTTCCCTGAATTGGCAGGCGGATTCTTAACCACTGTGTCACCAGGGAAGACCCTTAATTCAAGATCTTACTATCTCTTTTCTGAATTTTTAGAATAGCCTCCTAATTGACCCTTCTGCCTCCAAATGTCCAATATATTTTGTACTAGCTTCAATAATTTCCATTTTAAAGCAAACTCTTGTCCTTGTCACACCCCTGCTTATAAACCGCTAATAGTTCTTCACAGCAGCAGAGGTCCCAAGCATGTCTGTACATCAGAACCACTTAGATCCCTACCCCTCATCCTAACCTTTCTAAATCAGAATCTCCTAGAATGGGGCTTAGGAATTTGCCTTTTTAACAAACCCCCCTCTTGATTCTAAAGTAACCAGCCCCAAATCAATCTCTGGGTTTGTGTTATGGAAAGTCCAAGACACTCTGAACAGAATACAAGTCAATTCACAACCTGAGTTCAATCTCTTTCTAGTCTCATCCCCTGCAACTTTCCCTTCCCAGCCTTATTCACAACACACAACCCTTTCATATTACTAGGCGTCCACACATTCTGCCTTCTTCTCTTCTCTACTTAAGGACCTTCTACTCATTCTTTAGGAATCAATTCAAATATGATCTCTTTCCTGAAGCCTTCCTTGACTGCCTCTGGCATTTATCCATTCTTAATTACAGAGTTTAAGAGGCAGTCTAGAGGTGGTTAAGAGTATATAGGCTCTGCAGTCAGACTCCAAATGTTTGAATCCAGGTTCTGCAAATTACTAATGAGTGAGTGACTCAGGGCCTTGGACAAGTTACTCAACCTCTCTGTGCTCAGTTGCTGACACTATAAAATAGGAATAATAATACTGTAAGGTTAATGAGTTAATACATGTAAAGCATTTGCCTGGATCATAGCAAATGGTCATTAAACATCAGCTTCCTGTTTAGAAACTATTCATATCACTTAGACTATGAACCAGACTTTTATATTAAGTCAGTCAATTTAAGAGCTCTCTTTCTTAGTTGTGGTACAAAACAACAAAAAAAAGAGGGTAATTTATATATAAACTTCAATGAAACTTCATTTACTTCTCAAAAGGTGACTGAGGATGATGCACTAAACCTATTTTAGGGAAAAAAAGGCATTTATATGGGAAGGATTGTCTTTTGAAGTCATTCACTAGGGAAGCAGAAAAAACTTAGAAATCTTAGATACTTATTTGAATTTCAAAAAAGAAAGCAAATATTAAGCCTAGCTTTGGGCCATTATTTTTTAAATATATAGTAAGAGAACTTAAAAATCTGGACTAAAATCTCACACAGCAAAATTTCCATTATTTATAAAACTAAAAATTCAGCCAAAAATATATTTCAAGAAATCCTATAGGTCTTCAAAATAACTAGAAACAATACAAAAACTTTTAATGAATCCTGCCTTTTCTCTAATTACTAAAGTAATGTCTGAAATGGAAAAGATAGAGTGAGGGAAAAATTTGGCCATCTCCAACAAAAGAAAAATTATGGTTATGCAAGGTGAGAAGTAAATAGTTAAACTGTATTTGTGCTCAGATGCATCCTCTGTAATGTTACTAGATGCATTCTCATTTTGTCTTATTTTGCTTCTGAACTATCAGCTATTAAGCAAGGGTAGAAACAAGATACAGTGATCTGGAAACAGGAGTCAGCTCTTCTTCCACAGAACACATTTCTCCTTGGACCTCTTCATTCATTCAATAAATATTTACCCAGCACCTACTATTATACATGTTTGGACACAGCAGTAAACCAAAGAGCCAGGCATGTGTGATGCCATTCCTGTGGCACTTATCATAGGAAGAGCCTCTACATTTCAACAAATCCAGCGCACCTTATACACCGCCATGAAGAACATACGGCTCCACCTCCAAATTATCACCATTAGTGACCCCAGAAGATAAAATCTACCTTGCTCCCAGACTTCCAGATCATGGATTTTTAACCTAGGTTCACGGGTCCCTAAAGGTTAATGAATAAGTTGGGGGAATCTGTGAACCCTGTACAATCACATGCAAAATGTGTGTATGTATACACGTGTGTGAACTTTCCTAGACACACAATGTGATTTCACTATATTCTCAAGTGGGCCTATGACCCCCAAAGTACAAACCATCACTGTTCTAGGCACAGGAAAATTCCTACAGTTCTGTCCTACTGAAAAGACTACTGCCATATACCAACACAGACGGCAGTTGGCAAATTCTCACCTGACATCTTATAGCACAATATTCAACAATTTTATTGACAAGTTACATTTTACTCATCTAAATTCCATCCTCTAATGTTCTTAGTACCAGCAATCTAGTCAGTCTGTTAGACAAAGACTTCTTCCAAAAAAACTGTTTACAGAACTTGGGCTCCGGTAATTCTTGCAATATAATTCTTGTGTATAACTGAACCACAGAAAAATAACTCCTTAATTTGTGGTTAGAATAACCACTGCAGAACAACCTACGGTGGGTGGCATGAAACTATCACAATTATAAAGTAACCAAGCAAATAATATACTATGTCTATAACAGATAAAATGTTATAAATCCAAAACATACATTGCTATAAATAAAGTCTCTGGTTATTTGCTGAGATACTCTGACTAACATGGCAGTGACAAGGGCTACTCTTAGCTTGCTTTATAAAGAAGCAACTAAAGCTATTTGACAGTAGACTCTGTGGCACCACATGTATTGTTTGGGCTAAGAAATGAGGTGAACTGCACTGTATAGTAACTTTGGGAAAATGCTGCCTTTAATATAAACAAACAATGGACTTTCCTTTAGAAGCCATGATAAGGGAGAGGAGGGCAGCGGGATTAGTCCTACAAAATCAGCATGCCTGCAATTTGGGAAACCATGAATAAAAGCAGTCAGTGTGTCTAAATGCCTATTTGTTGACAGCTGTAATCAGATCATTTCCCCCCAAATTAAAATCATAGATTTTAGAGTTGGTAAGGCTGTAAAAAGATCTACAAGATGATGGGACTGAGGACCAAAGACCATGCGTGACTTGCTCAAGTTCACAAACCAAAACAGAAAGAAACGGAGTGTCCTCACTCCCTTACTCTGCCATTTCTTTTTCAGGAAAGACTATTGTTCTGCGATTGCATTTGCTCGGGATTCCAAATAACTTGATTTGGGGAGAGAGGAGGAGCCTCACCTAGCTTTTTGGCAGGTGACATAAGGCTTTTGGGTCTTTTACCTGGCAGGGAGAGTTGGCCAAGTGACTAATACACTATTTTTATAAAAAAAGCATGAAAATCTAACTTTAGGTACAATGTGACTCCTTTTAAAAATTGCCCGTTAGGGTAAATCAAACGGGAACAGGAGGTTAGAAATGCAAATTCTAACGTGTAGCCCCAGAACCACACCTTGAAAACCAGTAGGGCAATGGAATGTTCTGTTGGCCAGCTGCCCACTGAAATTTATAAGGAATTCCAGAAGACACTGAGTACCGGCAATTCTCATAAGACAGTATGGTCTTTTGACCTGGGTTCCCAGAGGCCCTTTCAGAGTACTTATGAGGTGAACACTTGTCATAACGCCTCTAAGATATTACTTGGCCTTTTCCACCATTCTCAAGTAAACAATGGATTTTCTAACTACATAACTGAATGAAAAGAAAGCAGAAGCCTATGAAAACCTAGGTTTATTTATTATTATTCAAGAGATCCATGTCAGTTTCTAATGTAATCATGAATTATAATGAAGATGACTGTATTAAAAAAATAAAATATAATTCACATACCATATAATTCACCTATTTAAAGTAAGCACTTCAGTGGCTTTAAGTATACTGTACTCACTAAAAAGAGTTGTGCATCCATTATGACAATCAATTCTTAAACATCATCATCACTCCAAAAAGAAACTCTACAGCCCCTAACCATCAACTCCTTAAGCCCCTCCCCTCATCCTCCCATCCCTAAGCAATGACTAATCCACTTTCTACCTCTAAATATATTTGCCTATTCTGGACATTTCATGTACATGTAATTATACAATATGTAGTCTTTTGTGACTGGCTTATTTCACTTAGCATAATGTTTTCAAAGTTCAGGCAAGTTGTATCTTCATTACTTTTTATGGCTGAATAATATTCACACACACACACACACACACACACACACACACACATACACACACACATTTTGTTTATGATTTCATCAGTGGGTGGGCATTTGGGTTCTTTCCACCTTTTGGCTATTATGAATAATACTGTTTTGAACATTTGTTTATAAGTTTCTGAGTAGACATATGTTTTCATTTCTTCTGGTTATATACCTGGGAGTGGAATTGCTGGGTAATGTGGTAACTCTGTTTAAGTATTTAAGGAACAAGCAAACTATTTTCCAAAGTGGCTACAGCATTTTATATTCCCATCCATCAGAAAGTTCTTGCTTTTAAAAATGATAATAATTAAACAGATCGTGGGGGCTTCCCTGGTGGCGCAGTGGTTGAGAGTCCACCTGCCGATGCAGGGGACACGGGTTCGTGCCCTGGTCCGGGAAGATCCCACATGCCACAGAGCGGCTAGGCCCGTGAGCCATGGCCGCTGAGCCTGCGTGTCCGGAGCCTGTGCTCCGCAACAGGAGAGGCCACAACAGTGAGAGGCCCGCGTACCGCAAAAAAAAAAAAAAAAAAACCAAATTAGAATTTATCTAATCAAGTGATAGCTCAAACTTTCAGTCATTAGAAAGAAGAAAAACTATCTTTAAGATGGAAAACTGATGGATATCCACAGGGCAAAGTAAAGATAATACGCTGATTTGGAAAAGAAAATGAAAGCTAGCTTCTACAACCATATAGTAAAGATGATAAAGACTTATTGTCCAATGGGTTTGTGGTAAACAATTTGGGAACAACAACTTTATAAACTATGCAGTAAACTGCATATTCTGGATAGTGACGGGCTTTGCTTCTACATACTGGGTGTGCTTCCTATATAGGAAGGCAAGGCAAGTTAGTATCTATGACTACTAAGTGTGAAGCAGAGCTTAAAAGAAAATTTGGCCAAGCACGACTAACTCCCTTGGGTGCTTCTGCCAAGGAGAAAGTCTACAACATTGGGAACAGCAGCAGGTAGACAAGTGGCCAGGGGGAAAGTATAATTAAGAGCAGAAGAGAGAGTGAAGATCCTCAGAAGATCCAGGTGCACAGAAATCTGAGCTTTTATCCCATTCCAGCACCAGCCACTTTGTCTTTTCTTGTCAGCAGTGGTTACAGTCTTCCATAATTGCCTTTAACCTCACCATTACAATCTCTGGACAACGATGGCTGACAAAGTAAGAAACATGGTTTACATCACAACCCAGCACCCCCATAAAGAAATTACCTTCTACACACACATTAACACATAACTGAAATAAGTTTCCTAAAAGCTATAATTAGTCTTGCTATATGCAGTGCATTCTAATATCTCCTATTCTATTTTACTAAAGAAAAAAATGCTGAGAATGACACAATACATTGCGGTTTACAGTCTACCAAGAACATAGCTCAAAATGTAAGTTAATAATATAAACAGTCAAGACTAATTCTGCATATGGGCAGGCAATGACAACTATGTCATTGTTGTCACCTGGACAATAGTGATTTCAAGGAAGTAAGAGAGGTTAAAATTCAAATAAATGTGTCTTAAGAACAACAAAAGAAGGTAATATGAGCTCAATGCATATTAGTAATCATTACTATGGGGTGGGGGGAGTAGGAGTCCTGACTTATTCCAAAATAAATTTTAAACAGTTTTTAAAAAAGACTGAAATATTGGGCTTCCCTGGTGGCAGAGTGGTTGAGAGTCCGCCTGCCGATGCAGGGGACACGGGTTCGTGCCCCGGTCCGGGAAGATCCCACATGCCACGGAGCGGCTGGGCCCGTGAGCCATGGCCGCTGAGCCTGCGTGTCCGGAGCCTGTGCTCCGCAACAGGAGAGGCCACAACAGTGAGAGGCCCGCGTACCGCAAAAAAAAAAAAAAAGACTGAAATATAAAACTACAAAATACTAGAAGGAAACATATGCCAATATTTCCATGGAGGGAATGGTTTTTCTATGTATGACAACCAAACTAGAAACTATAGAAGAAAAAATATGCAAAATCAATTAGATAATAATAGAAAAATGTTGTATGGCAAATGTAACCAACAATATACTGGTAGTAAATAGTTTTAACAGCATGACAAAGGGTATAAATTAATAAAAACGTGATAAATCCAAAGACTAATGAGCAATTGGAACAGGCCAATGAAACTGGAATACAACATTCATTTCAGAACTAAATAAATGGCAAGATATTCACCACTGCTAGTCATGAGAAATGCAAATTAAAACAATGACAGTATTTTTGTCTATTAGACTGGCAAACATGAAAAATAAAATGATAACTAGTGTTAGGGACAAACAGTTTCTTTGTGGCAAATGGGAAATATGTATATAATTTTAAGGAATATACATCCTTTCCAGTCTTCCCATTCCAAAGAATTTATTTCAAGGAAATAATCCAATAATCATATCAAGATTTATGCACAGAATTGTCTCTGAAGTGTTTATAAAAATAGTGAAAACTGGAAACAACATCAACAACATCAAATAAATTACAGTAATGGATGCTATATATTCCATATATAATGACATATTTAGACACCTAACTATTTGGAGGGAAAACCCAGTTATAAAATAGTACTCAAAAATATGATTTCTTTAAGAAATTTTTTTTATATTACGTTTTCACTAGATGTTCTTTATTTCTGTTAAGTTATGTAAATTTATTGGATTTTGCAATAAGCTTTAATTACTTTTGTAATAAAATATTTTTAAAATAAAAAGATGAACAACCTTAATTATACCAAGTGCTCATATACATAGCTCAGGAAGACACTATAATCCCAAAAAGATAAATAAGCTAGGCAAAGAAACTAACAATTTACAAAAAAGGAAATACTAGTAATAAAAAACCTATGAAATGTTCAATCTGTTTGTATAAGCATGAAAAATATCAATAACCTTTAAGCCTAGTTATTCCACTTAATCTTTCTTCAGGAAATAGTCCTAGAAGTCTTACCCTCAAAGATGTTCATGGCTGTGCCACTTATTAGAGTTAAAACAGTAGAAACAACCTAAATGTCTAATAAACAGGATTGCTTAAAGAAATTGTGTTATATTTAGTGATATATAAAGCATCCTTCATAATGAAAAAGGCTATGCTACAAAATTGAGAAACTTGTAATTCAAAATTATATAGAGATTAAAACCATATACAACCAAAACAAAAATCTGTGTCTAGATGAAAAGACTGAAAGGAAATTCACCAAAACGACTGGTGGATCTATGAAGGTTTTCTTTTTGTTGTTTCTTTTGTTTTTAGCGTTTTAGCAGTACTTTTTTTTTATTGAGTTATAACTGACATATAACGTTACATTAGTTTCAGGTGAACATTATGATCCGCTACTTGTATACACTGCAAGATGATCATCACAAGAAGTCTAGTTAACATCATCACCATACACAGTTACAAAATTGGACTTACGAAGTTATAAAATTTTCCTACTTAGGGAATTTCCCATAGCTTTTCTATGAGACTGCATTACTTTTACAAGTTGAAACAAAAAGAAAAATTTATAACAGAAATTCCAACATAAGTGTAACTTCAGTAATTTGGCTTGATCACTGAAGAACATTAGCTTTGACATTGTGGTGATCAATATATATCAATAGAATAAATAAATGAATTAAAGTTTTAATCTAAAATGAAGAAACCAACAGAATTAATTGGATTTGGTTTGGTCAGTAGCATATTTTTTTATAATAAATAAAAGAGTATATAGAAAAGTGGGAAAGAATACTTGCATAAATTGAAATTTATGCATTTTCAGTAACCCATAAATTTTTAATGTAAAAGAACACAGTATTTGATGATATTTACAATTATAGATGTATAAATACTTCTTTTTTCTACTTTCCTAATAATAAAAAATGCAACTTGAAACATTTTGCTTAGTTAATTATCCAATTCAAAAAAATGAATCTGAAAAGAGAGAAATGTACACAGAAATGTAGATGGACCACATCACAATGTCAATAGTTAGAAAGACATACTTTGCAATTCAGACTAGAAAGGTCAATACGGGAACAGTTCACTTGTTTATTAGTCAGTGATGGTTTACCACTGACAATGTGGGTGAATTTAGCTTACATGAGGTAAATATTACTTGATAACATCTCTGGTAAAGTGATTTGGTAAAACAGAAATCAAAAGGTATGGCTTAAGTTAAACTATGGCTTATACTTAATAATGTTTCTTGATTATTTTACAAAAGCTTATTGCAACAAAAAGTTGTTCGAATGTAAAAAGTGATACCTAGAGGTATGTTTTATTTGATAAACATGTTATTTAAATATTTTAAAAGAAACAGAACGATCTGTCTTAAGTGAACAGACTGCTGAGGATTCTATCCTCTCAATGCATGGAGCAACAGGTTGGGCTCCACTCCAAACCCTACCGTGTACTAGTTCACTGACTGCAGAAGTTTCCTAACTTCTCTAGGCTTAGTCAGCTTGCCTACAAAATGTGGATAATGTTGCCTAGTTCAAAATGTTACTGTATCTTATCCTTTTTTTCTCTACAAAATTCAATGTAACTTATCTCAAATATTAAAAAGACAAAATAAGAGTAAGTTATGGTTATATATTTGAGGGCTGAATAGAGAATTTGGATTATGACCTTCATTTCACCCACTCCTCATCCCACCCCCATCTCTGAAAAAACAAAACAAAAAAATAAATATGCAGTTTCCAAGAATTGTGACATAACTTTATTCCAGAAAATGAAATCAGTGGATAACCACCCCTTAGGAAATGAGCATAGAACAAACTCATTTACCATGAGTTAAAACATAATAATTAGAACGGAAAGAGGCAAAACCTCACTACCTTAATGATGTATTATGTTTTTTTACTATAGAAAATTGAAAAATGTTATCAGAAATTCCCTGAAATAAACATATCTTGGTAATCATTTCTAATAGAAAAAGCATTCAGTCACTAATTTGGGGTTTATATTTTTATTTGAAGATAGGAAGGGACACATAACCTATACCTTCAAAATTCAGCCAGACTAAAAAGGTAAATAAATTTTTATTCTGAAAAATACAAAATTTCAAGAAGAAAAACTGTGCCTGCATACGGAAGTTGGAAAATGGTTATTCAAAATGTTTGTGATGGGGTCTTGATTCTTTGAGAGGCAGTGTTGGAGAAATAGGCTTTGGAGCAAGAAACACCTGGGTTAGAATCTCAGCTCTGCCACTGAAGCGTTATTGGATCTTAGGCAAAGCAGCAGGGCCCTCTGGCTAGGTTAACGGGAGGGGAATTACTCCTCCTCTGCAGCCTCCACAATGAAAAGATTAAACGCTGGTTTTCAGAGCTTTCTCTGCAGTTAGGGAGGAGCCATTTTATACAGGTCTGATCAAGGAAAGGTAGGCTGAAGTCTGGAAGAGATTTCTAAAAAAGCTTTTGTTTTCCTGATAAAAGGGACAGAGAAGCTGACTGTACCCTCCCCCACTCTCTTCCTCTCTTGAACACAGACATGTAGCCCAGGAGAATCAGCAGCCTTATTGTACCTGTGACGCAAGGAGAAGGCAGCGCTAATGCTGTCAGGCTGCTGAAGCAACCCCGGAAGCTCCAGCAGCCAGGATTCTTATGCAAGAAAAGTAAGTCTCTATATGTTTAATCCACAAGTCTTCAAGTTTTCTGCTAAGTTTAACTGACACAAGTCTAAATGATTTGAAAAGTCACTTAATTCTCTGGGGCTCACTTTTCTTCCTCTGTAAAGTAGATAGTAAGTAGATAGTAAGATATGTAAGTAAGGTATCGTTATCTGTTCGACACGTAGAAAAGGTAATGTCAGCTGTTCACGATGATGATGATGATGATGATCTTATTTCTCACACAAGCCATTTACAGTAATCATTTCATTCATCTATTTTGAAGGCAACAAAATTGAGGCTCCATGAATTTAAGCAACTTGCCCAAGATCACACAATTAATAAGTAGTACAGCCAGGATTCAAATTCAGAAATTCTTATTTCAGGGTCAATGAGCTTAAACCACTACGATGCGTAGAAAAGTGACTCAACATAATAAGAGCTAAAGCTAATAATCATTGGCTATAATGATTATGATAATGTTAGACAACTATGAAGACAAGAACAAGTACATCCTAATTTTCATTCTGGAAAGTAATAAATTCTCATTAGTTCAACATTAATTTTATTTTTCTTCTTAAAATTAGGATGATCTCACTTCTTTACTGAAACAGGAATACTCATTACTCTTCATTGAAGGAAATTTTGTTCCTTTATAAAACCAAAGGGCAACTAATAACAGTATACATCAACCAATAATTGCAATACCTACTGTTAGCTAAATGCTTCTGTGACTCCTGTCTATCAAAAAAGTAAGCAATGGGGCTTCCCTGGTGGCGCAGTGGTAGAGAGTCCACCTGCCGATGCAGGGGACACGGGTTCGTGCCCCGGTCCAGGAAGATCCCACGTGCCGCGGAGCGGTTAGGCCCGTGAGCCATGGCCACTGAGCCTGCGCGTCCAGAGCCTGTGCTCCGCAACAGAGAGGCCACAACAGTGAGAGGCCCACGTACCGCAAAAAAAAAAAAAAAAAGTAAGCAATGAATATTTATGGTGAACTTATAATCTGCAAGGCACTATGCCAGATATTTTAAAATTATTTTTGCCAAAGAAATAGCCTATGTTTATTTTCTTAAAGTGACTTAAGACTGCTTTAGAGGGAGAATATCTTAACAGTGCTAAAAATTGGGAAGTGGCTGCTGCTGTTAGCAATCATCAACATCATCAGCATCATTACTAACATACACAGATTTTATATCACAAGCTCGCATATATTAAGCATTAGGTACCACATTTGGAACGTTTTCCTTCAAATGTCAGGATGTTTCGTTTCCTTCAGTGAAATAAATGAAACAACTTTAAAAAATTGATGCTGAAGGTGCAGTATTTGAAAAACAAGCAAAATTCAAAATTAAAGTTTCTAAATAAATTACATTCTGCAAACAGGCTAAAATACTGATAACTGCAATTAGGAAAAGATATTTAGTTCCTGGAAAAGATTGAGATCTAAAGAGTTGATGTGTAGTTGTTAACTTTCAAAAATAGTTTGGCATATATCTTTCTAATAAATAAAAAATTAATGTAAAGGCTAAAAGTAAATGGATGGTGAATAAAGTAGAAGTTTTGAGGTAAGGTTAACTCAAAAACATTAAGTCTCAAATTATGTACGTTCACAGCAATATATTTTTTGGAAGCCAAATAACATATATTCCACACTGAAAGAGGTATAGCTCTCTCCATTATATATCATAACAATAATTGATAACCACATTTTCAAAAAAGTACTGTATATAAAAGAAAATGCTTTCAAGGAAAATACATCAAGGAAAGAATCATTTGCTTAATAAATTCAAAAATGACACAGGCAATAGCATAAAATCCACGTGAACGTTATAATATGCTCAATCAGTACTAATTAAGCTAATTAATAGCTAATCTGCATTTTTAAAATGAACACAAAGTATTCTATTTTAGGTGCAAAATTAAGGTTCTGAATTAAAACTTTAGAAGAAATCTAACTGTAGTACACTTATAGAAAAATCTTTTCTTAAAAATTAAAACAAGCTAAAAGCAGAGCATCATATTTTCAAGTACAGGACTATGTTGAAACTGAATTTACCAAATAAAAGAAGACGGGATACATATAAACGAAGACGTAAGTGTCATTTACAGGCTTATAAAGTATTTTTCAATTATTATAATGCTGGGGTTTTTTATTAGGGGAGCTCCAAAGCACTCCTTTTTAAACAATTCTCTTGGTTAAATTAGCCTAGGTTTAGACTCTTGGATAAAGGAACTTTCACTGTACACACTGACTGATGTAGGATTAGAACCAAGGCGTCTTGCCCTCCGGGCCCATGTTCTTCCTGATACTTGCCCCGCTCAACTTCCCTGCACATTCCAAGAACCACTGTATCTCCTTCCTACCATTTTATCCTCAAAAATTTTATAAAGCACTTTTAGAGGAGTGTAGAAAAACAATAGGGAAATAGAAGGAGAACCAAGAAAAAGAAGGTATATGACAATTTCAGAAAAGGGTACAGCCAACAAAGAGTGCTGAATATTACAGACAGCTTGGGCAAAAACGACTGGGCAGGGGACCAGAAGGTCACTGATGAATTTAAGAGGGTGTTTTCAATTAGTACAATGGTGAGGGCAGAGTCAGGTGGGCTAAACTGAGGAAGAAATGGAAATTTAGAAAATAAGGGTAATTTGAGGGACAGGGAGGAACAGAATGATAGCTTGAAGGGTAAAATGTTTCAAACTTTATAGAATTTAGACAAGATGATACAGAAAAAATTTAAGGTAGAGAATAGGAAAGCCAGGGAGTATTAGGTTGAATCATTTGAAATTTCAGATATTCAACTATTTTTTTACTTTAAAAAACCCAGCAATTTCACACAGATTAAACTAATGTATGAACTTAATAAAGAAGAAGATAAGGTGATATGCTAAGGAGGTGGAAGACAGGAACAAGAAACCTGAGATTGAAAAAGGTAAAGTAATGCAGAATCTACTAGAAATGAATGAAAGAATTTTCAGAACTCTGGTTGATGTCATATAATATGATCCTATATTGAATACACCTGGCAAGACATGTTACCTCTCCGAAAGGATCCCATCTGCTATTTCTACATTTGCCTTTCACTTTTAGAAACAAAGCTATTCAGCTCCAACAGGATGCTTGAACCTGAACACCACAAGATTTCTTTTTGGGGAAAAAAAAAAATCACACTTACTTAACGTGGCACAAACATGAATCTGCACTGATGCCGTTGCCTTTCTTTTTTGTTTTGTCATGTGTTTTGCTGATAAAGTCAGAAGATATAGAAACTTAGAGCCCAATATGAAGTTGCTAATTTCAGGTCTACTGTTATTCTACAGCCTAATTTATCATAAATCCACTTTCATATGGCCAAACATCTACAGAATAACCACATGTCTAAAACTGAGCTCCGGGCTTCCCTGGTGGCACAGCGGTTAAGAATCTGCCTGAAAATGCAGGGAACACGGGTTCGAGCCCTGGTCTGGGAAGATCCCACATGCTGCGGAGCAACTAAGCCCGTGTGCCACAACTACTATGTCTGCACTCTAGAGCCTGTGAGCCACAACTACTGAAGCCCGCGTGCTTAGAGCCTGTGCTCTGCAACGAGAAGCAACTGCAATGAGAGGGCTGTGCACCGCAATGAAGAGTAGCCCCCGCTCTCTGCAACTAGAGAAAGCCCACTTGCAGCAACAAAGACCTAATGCAGCCAAAAATTAATTAATTAATTAATTTTAATAATTAATTTAAAAACCTGAGCTCCATGTCCTGCCCTATGAACAGCAACTCCACCCAACTTCCCTTTTGCTGTGACCTCCATTTTTCTAGTCACTGGGCTGGAAACCTCAAGCCCCAGTCACCAAAGTCTATCAGTCAATTCTTTAAACAGTCTCTCCAAGCTTTTCTTTCCCATCTCTTCTCACTCTAGGCCAGCCCCTAGTAAGCCACTGTCTGGATTACTGTGACAGTCTCAGAACTGTCCTTGCCCATCCATTCCATCCCACACATCACTACCAGTGTCATCGTTCAAAAACACCAATCCCCAAATACAACGCCTTTGTATCTCCACCATCACAATTTTTCAGCTTGAAATTCAGAATTTTTTATCAGGATCCTTGTCTGTCTAGCAAAGTAAATATTTCATTATTCCTTAAAACTTCATCCAGGCCATGGGCTCTTGACCCATGGTGGTTTTAAAATATGTACACAGGGCTTCCCTGGTGGCGCAGTGGTTGAGAGTCCGCCTGCCGATGCAGGGGACAAGGGTTAAAAAAAAAAAAAAAAAAAAATATGTACACATATTATGTATATACCTCCCTCTAAAAGGTGGGGACTAACTCCTCTCCCATTGAGTGTGGGCTAGGCTTAGTGACTTGCTTCTAAAGAACAGAATACGGCACAAGTGACAATGTGTGACTAGGTCATAAAAGACATCACAACGACCTCAAGCTCTCTCTTAGATTATTTACTCAGGGGAAAGCTAACTGCTATGTCATGAGGACACTCAAGCAGCCCATGGAGAGGTCATGTGATGAGGCCTGAGGCCTCCTGTCCACAGCCAGCACTAACTTACCAGGCAAGTGAGGAGCCACCTTGGAAGCAAATTCTGCAGCCCCAGTCAAGCCTTCAGATGACTTCAGCCTGGCCAATATCTTAACTGAAGCTCATAAGAAACCTTGAGCCAGGACTGCCCAGTGAAGACACCCATGGACTCCTGACCCACAGCAATTGTGTGAGGAGATAAATGTTTATTGTTTTAATCCACTAAGTTTTGGAGTAATATGTTGTACAGATGTAGATGACTAATACAATCCCCCCAAGCTCATTCTCAACTCTGTGCCATTGCTCATGCCGTCTCCCCCACCACTGTTCTTTCATTATCCATCTCCCAGTGCCCCTCCCCCTATCCTTCAGAATCTAGCCAAAGTTCCATCTCCTTGAGAAGCCCTCTTTTTTGTTCATGAAACCATTTCAACTCTCGCTTCTCCAGTTCTCCTTTGAACACTTCTGTGCTTAACCACACCATTCATTTAGGCATTTACTCATATATTCCTCTGTGTTGCTGGGCTCTATGCATCTTTCCTTCTAAAGATGCCATACAGTTCTTCTAAACTGCATTCAGCACACTGTAATTTAGATACTCAATAAATATTTGCTGAGAAAATTAGCAAGTCACACATACACACTCATTCTGGAAGTGTATTTGATGAGTATATAAAAAGTAGAGGTTGACAATACGGACTTAGAGCTAACATTCTCACCAGTCTGCTTATTTACTAGTCGCTGACTAGTTTTTAAGTTACTTAAAATCTCTGTAAGCCTCCGTTTCTTCAGTGCTTTTTAATGAGGATTCTAACAGTATCTACCTTAGATTAATAAAAAGATTTTTAAAAACCAGAGGCAAATCTCTTAGCAAAGTGCCTAGCACAGAGTGTTCAACAAATGTTAGCTATTATTGTTCTTATTACTAACCACAAAGTACATGTTGAAATTCTGGGTCCCTGAAAGTCTCTAGATGTTATCAAGTGGCAATCTAAATTAATACGAAATTCTACAAACTAAAATAGAACTCACAATTTCTATTAAGATAACTTTTAATTTTTCTAAAATCTACTTTTAAGTCAATAGAACTACAGCCTGAATCGATTGCAGGAGTGCAGCCTTGACTTTTTCTCCTCATTGTCCTATTAAGATATTAACTTCAAAGCTTTTGTGGGAAGACTTAATTGCTTGCATTCCTTAACAAGCAGCCACCATAGTAGTTTCCAGATTCACTTTTAACCTTTACAGTCCTGGGAAGGCATATACGGCAAACTTACTAGACATGTAAATTTACACAATCTCTGGGTTAATATAGCTGTATGTATGTGAATATGCCACATAAAGTAAATCAATTTTGTACATCAATCAAAGTAGAATCCAATAGAAAAAAATCAATCCAAAAGAGCACTGCTATGCCATATATCCAAGTGGAGAGGGTGGGTGGGAAACTTTAATGCTATTCATTAAAAAAATTTTTTTTTATTGAGGTATAATTGACATTTGACATTATATTAGTTTCAAGGGTACAACATAATGATTCAATATTTGTGTATATTATGAAATAATCACCAGAAGTTTAATTAACATCCATCACCATAAATAGCTACAAAAGAAATTTTTTTCTTGTGATGAGAACTTTTTAAGATCTACTCTCTTAGCAACTTTCAAATATGCAACACAGTATTACTGTAGTAACCATGCTGTACATTTTATCTCCAGGACTTATTTATTTTACAACTGGAAATATGTACTTTTTGACCCCCTTCACCATTCCACCCACCCCACAACCTCACTTTGACAACCACCAATCTGCTCTCTGCATCTATGATCCCCCCCTTTTTTTGTCTAATGTTATCCAGTCTGAATTACATGTGTTTCATGAACTCATACCATTCTTGAGATAGTTCATAATTTTCTTAAGATTTATAGTATTTATAAGAATATTTATAATATTCTTAAGATTTCTTATTAAAAAATTAAATACAGCAGATGCTCCTTTATCCTAAAAAAATAATCAGAGATCTGTTAAGGAAAACCTAATGATTTTCAATCACCAATCTATTTTAAAAATGCATATTTTTAATTGTAAATCATGTCCTCTGGAATAAAAAGAACTACTTAATTCAAATTCTTATTTTCTTTTCCCCCCTACCAATACACCTTGAAAACTTTAGTTTTTGAAACATTTAGTATCTATCCAACTCTTTATGTGACCCTATACATCACACATCCTGAAATAGAAACAAAGACTGGGAAATTAGCTTGTGTATTCCACCTTAGTGTCAAACAAAAGTACAAATAATATTCAGTGCATGTGCTAGTTACCTTAAGAACTGCCAATCATGCTTGTTTTGAAACGCTTCGATTTTCAGAGCTGTTAATCCTGTGTGTTGAGAGAGATGTTGGGTGTAGAAATAATGCTTTAAGAGAGGCAATCTTCATGAAACATTAAGAAATCAATGGACTTTGTAAAACTGAGCTTTAGGATTTTATAGAAAGGTATACAATTCTTAAAAAAAATCAAAATTAAAATATAACATAATGAAATAAAAAGATTTAGAGAATAAGACTCTTTAACCAAAAAGATATGCATGGTTTAACCACAGGGATTTTATATTTCAGTGAAAAAGAGGAATGTTCCTTAACTGATACTAATCAGAAGTATTATAACTAGGAGTGGGAAAAGGAGAATCAAACTAATCTAAATCTGGGCATTTTATTTTTTATTTTTGAAGCAGGCAAAAGTATCAATATAATACATTTCCCTTCTCCACCTCCCCAATACAACTCAATTTACTATCTACTAGTCATTCATGTCTGAAATCAAACACCATCAGAAACTTTTCCCTCTGACTCACAAGCCACCATTACTTAGTTACCAAGACCTGTTTCTTCTATCTCCTAAATTATTAATAAAAGTCTCCTTTCCTGACCCCTAGACTTAATTCACATTCTTATCATTTCTTTCCAGAAGCTTCCTTACTGGCCTCCCTAACTCTGGTTTCATTCTTCTAATACGTACTCCACACCATACCACAGCCAGAATGGTCTCACTGAAACACAAGTGTGGTCCATGTTACCTGTTCCAATACTTTAATGTGTCTTTACCACTTTCAGAATAAAGGCCCAATGTTCTAGAATGGTATATAAATCCCTTGAAGATCTGGCTCCTGCCCATCTCCCTACTCTTCCCCCTCACTCCTCTTAAACTTAAGCCAACTAAGCCACTTGAGTTCCCGGAAGAGCCGGGCTCTCTCTCACTGAAAACTCTGTCAAGTACAGCTCCCTCCCATTTTCTGCACTTTGTATCTCCTACCCATCCTTTACAACTCAGTTCAACTGTTGAACTCAGCTCCTTTGGGAAACCATCTCTGACACAAGCTGACTCCATCATCAATGCCCTCTTCTCCGTTCCTGTAGGACACAGGAAATAGAACTCATACGGTACTATGTATATCGGTTTACTTCTCTATCCCCTGACTGAATCACTAACTCCCTGAAAGCAGGGATTGTCTTTCATCTGTATATCTCTAGCATAAAATGCAGAGGTGACACACAAGAGCTGCTCATTAAGTGTTTGCTGACTCAGTGAAAAATCGTACCATGGCCCAGTTTACTTAAAAGTAAGATTAATAGGGGTTTCCCTGGTGGCGCAGTGGTTGGGAGTCCGCCTGCCGATGCAGGGGACACGGGTTCGTACCCCAGTTCGGGAGTATCCCACATGCCGCGGAGCGGCTGGGCCCGTGAGCCATGGCCGCTGAGCCTGCGCATCCGGAGCCCGTGCTCCGCAACGGGAGAGGCCACAACAGTGAGAGGACCGTGTACCGCAAAAAAAAAAAAAAAAAAAAAAAACAGATTAATAAAATCAGCAGCTTAGTTCTTGAGATGGGTAAAATATACGACAGGTACATTCCAAGCCAACCAAACTAATCAATGCCGTAAAGCAATACTTTGCACATAACAATATTCTTAAAAGATTTACTCATTCACTTACAAATTCACTGTTAAGAATTGGCACCATCTCAAGTAGTATTTGAGATCCAATAATCCTATCTTATTTTCGCCACCATTCCTACTGGTGGTGTTAAAGTCTCAACCACGACAACTGCTCTTATCCAAGACACTCAGCACCTTGATTGGTTCAGCAAACACTTTTCTGATATGTGACAACTCTTATCAAGGGCATCAGTGAACAGGCAGTCAACACAGGCAAGACCCCGACCTGGTTACACTTCACTTATCAGGAAGTTAGTTATCTGGTGACACCAAGTTTCCACAGAACCCAATGAGAATTAAGCAGGGGAGTTTAGGAGCGGTCAAAATATATGTTGAAGTTCATGTACTAAAGTACATACACTTTACTTACATAAGAGGCTGTGAGGTCCTTACTCAAACTCTAGTTGTTCTTATTTTTAAGCACAATTTTGGTGACCAATTTCTCAGGCATCAGATATGAGAGGAAAATTAGGAAGTCTAAGAAAGCTAAAAATGCAGACACAGATAAAACAGTAGAAAAAGAAAGATGACACCCAGAGGTGAAACACAAAAACTACAGAACTGGAGGGTTATGTAGCTGAGAAACAATAATTCTATATATTTGAGTTGAGATACAATATAGGAATTAATGTTTATAATTATGACCTTGAGTCATCAAAACAAAGACAAAAAACAGGTTAAACAACTTTAGGTCTAACAAGGTTCAAGAAAATAAATGACACATTTTATAAAACGAATCAATTAAAAATTAAGTGTTATATGCATAGTCAACTTTCTACTATTTGTAAAATAAACTTTTTTGAAATATATCATTCCCAAATAACAAGAGGCATTCTGACTCTAAGCTACTAATCATCGTCAGACGTTAACCAGTTCCTGTGACTACAGGTCTCACTACAATTGATTCACAGCCATTATGAAACAAAGCCTGGGCCCTCTGGTCATTAGCTTATTGGTGGTAATACTATTCAAATATACTATACAGGGACACCATAACCCAGGATATTAGAACAGGCTACCTGTCAGTCTTTAACAGACCTCTATCAGAGCTTCACCACCATACTGTTTTCAGGGTTCCTGGTATAAACCTGGTTCATACGTGAGGCTACTTTAGGACGTTTCTATGACACTTTAGTAGCTGTATGTTGTAGGATTTAGAGAGTAGCACAGTACAGTGAAAGAACATTCCTGGGTGATGGATACACACAGCCCTAGGATTGAATCCCTGCCTTGTGAACTATAATTGTATGGCTACACCACCTTATTTATGCTCAGAGACTCATTTTCTTCATTTGGAAAATGGGGAAAATATCTTCTACTTTCTATGCTTCTTGTGCAGAATAAATCTGACGATGTACATAAAGTGCCAACATAAGTTTTTAAAAAATTGGCTATTGGGATTATCAGACATAGAAAGGAAATGATCTTAATCCACACTAGGACAAATTTTGTGAAACTATGTGCTGTATTAATAACACACACACACACACAAACGTCTAAAGGGAAAAGTGCTTTATATTTTTAAGTCACGGTAGAAGCCCTCTGACTCATAGGTTGGTTCACGGAAAAGTAGGTCAAAGTGAGGACTCATTAAGAAAGTATACACATATACTCTAAAGATATTAACTTAGCAACTAATGCAAATATTCTGACACAGAGCCAGGTTTTCTTGCTAAGTAGAGGCTCACTCGCTGGAGCTCTGCACTGATCTCCTTAAATAAACAATACCTAGACTGCAATGTCTGCAATTGCCAGAGTCAGTCACTTTAAAGTAATGCAGGGACAGAAAAGACATTTGGAAAGCAATTCCTTCCAGATTTTTATGATTCCCGCCCCCCGCCCCACATCTTTATGGTTTACTTGCTCAAACTAATTCAATAGCAATTTCATTAAAAAAAACTCTCCTTTATGGAGCCTTTCTAAAACATTAAAATTAGCTTGTATAAGAACAAAAACCCTTCCTATGCTCATATTTTATTAATTTATGCAATAATCAAATAAATTACCTAGCGATAATATAAATGGGTTTTGGAATAAACACAACTAGCTTTTGCTAAACACATACCTCAACTGAAAGAAGCAAAAGTGCCCAGTTCTAGTAGAGGACTACTAATTCCTAATTGTCTAAGTGCTGGTATGAGTCAAGAGAATCTTGATTAATTTAGCAAGTCAGTTAATTCAATGACAACTGCCAAAGAAATTAATACCAGCGTCACTATGGTTTGTCATAATTTGACTTCTGATTCCAAGTCATAAATTGATAGTTAAAAACATATAATGGTTAAAACTTTTGAGGTTGGTACTGTAAGAGTTAGGTCCCATCCACACCTCCAAAATTTCTGAATGTAATTATAATATTTCTATTTTGCAACTCACTCAAAGTAGATCACAATACTACCTTTCATGCTTAAATACTATAGTTTATATTCTGTTACTATTAATATAACATCTTTCTAGACTTAATTTTTCTTTTAGAAGTGTTTTTCAAACTTTTTTTTGGTGATACAAATACTCACCAC
Source organism: Neophocaena asiaeorientalis asiaeorientalis (assembly GCF_003031525.2). NCBI lineage: Eukaryota > Metazoa > Chordata > Mammalia > Artiodactyla > Phocoenidae > Neophocaena > Neophocaena asiaeorientalis. The sequence continues at coordinate 5,940,493 of NW_020172369.1, read as the reverse complement.
CACTCCCCCACAACACCTTAAACAAAACACTCCCAGAACTGTAACATATAAAACAATGAATGCAGAGCTGCTCTGAAATAGGGCCTAACTCCCCTCTCTACTCCCAGGGCAATCTCTGAAGCCCTTCTGCATAACCCTATAGCTTCTTGGGTCAAAGACTGAAAACTTGGTTCTTTTAAACAATAATCAAAAATATTAAAACAGGGCTTCCCTGGTGGCACAGTGGTTGAGAGTCCGCCTGCTGATGTAGGGGACACAGGTTCGTGCCCCGGTCCGGGAAGATCCCACATGCCGTGGAGCGGCTGGGCCCGTGAGCCATGGCCGCTGAGCCTGCGCGTCCAGAGCCTGTGCTCCACAACGGGAGAGTCCACAACAGTGAGAGGCCCACGTACAGCAAAAAATAAATAAAAAAAAAAAAAAAAAAAAAAAAAAAAAAAAAAAGTTACAGAACTTATTAAAAGGCTGTAGCTTAGCTAATTAGAATATTCAGTTAACCAAAACAATTTAGGATTCTTATCAGTTGTTTATCACCTTTTTTAAAAGAAGCAATCTGGTGGCATTTTAGACTTTTAGCAATAGAAGTAGAGGTCAAAGGCCTTCTCTGACTACTGTTATCTTCTACTCGCCAGACATCCTGTCATCATATTACCACTTCTTACTTATTTAATTATCAATTTCTAAAACTGATTTGTGCACTAGTTTACTATCTGTTCCTCATTCCCCCAATAGACTAAGTTCCCCCAACTTCATGAGAGCAGAGAGCTAGTCTGTCTTCTTTATCAGCCCTTATTTACAACAGTGCCTGCCAAATTGAAGAGGTCCAGTAAGCGTTTGTTGAATAAATGAATGAATGAATGAACAAACGAACGAACAAATCAACTCCTACACCAGTATGGCTCCTCCCTTTTCATGATCCTCAATCATGAATATATTGATTTTGTGAGTGCTTTGGAAGTTTAAGTGGGAATTCCTGGTGAGAGTGACTGGATACTGGGCAGGTAGATGGAAGCAGTAAAGGTAACTATGGCAGATAACTACAGAACAAAGAGATACAGGCATTTAATTCTCCTAAGGAAAAAAAAAAAGACGCTAATACAGTGACTGCCCCCTAGACTAGAGAATTTATTTTGCAAAATTATTATAAGCCACCACTCTCCCCCCACAAACACTTCTGTTAAATAGACTGCTTCACTGGGAGGAGAGTACATGTGGAGATGGGGGTTTCAACCATATAGTAATTTCTGTTAATAGGATGTGTGCTTATGTGGTATGTACATAGTTTTCAATGAACAGTTAATTTAATTTTTCAATTCATTAAACTGAAATTTAATTAAATTAATTAAAATTAATTTAATTAATGTTGCAACAGATTCCAATATTTAACCATTTAGAGCTATACTACACATAAAATAAATTCAAATCATATTACAGAATTAGAGAAATATCTAGTCAAAAATACTGATATTTAAAATTCTGTGATCTAGTTAATAAGGCATAAGAATCAAATCAGAAATTCTAGACACCTAAAGCATTCTGAAATTTTATGCTCAAGAATATATCATAAAATGGGGGAAAAAACTTTAGATAAAAGAATATCCACAAAAAAATAAATATCCATGAAAGAAATATCACAAACAAAATTCCATCCACAAATATAAAGAAACATGTATATAACTGGCATTTGCAATTTATAATAAATTTGACTGAGCAGGTGAAATACCCATAATTCAGCAGAGTTATATGTAAAATACATCTTTTTATAAAGCTAATACCGGATGTTCTGGCTGCATGTTAGGTCAGCTTGTAAGAATAAGGATGGCCGCTGCAACTGGGTGGCACCCATGGTAGCATGATGTAAAGCTTATCAATTGTAGGGAAGAGAGGAGAGGATTTCTTTATATAAAACAAAGCAGTACTTCATTTTCAAATTATTGATATATTTTCTATTAATGAAAAATGACCTGCTACAGCTCCTGCTGACAGTATGAGAGAGTTTAGGTTGCCTCTCTTGAAGGACAATTTTAGGACCACATATCTTCACAACTTGCCTGGTGCAAAATCCCTCAACAGAAATTCTTGAGGGATGTCATCATTAGGTCACAAAAACCCTAAATCATCAGGATTTAAAGAATAATAATAGTAGCATCTGTTTACTATATACCAATCACTGTTCTAAATCTTTACATACATTATCTAATTTAATCCCTTCAATACCCCATTACACAATAGATATAGGTTGCAGTATTAAAATCTAGATGGACAGACACGTCTTACTTAGAACTTTCTTTAGGTTTTACTATTTTTGACTAAGTTTGTATGTTATTTGATATACCAGGGCAAGTCAAGACCTAGCCATTACCTCTCATGCCACGTAGCACAGAACCCATTTTCTCTTCCAGGTATCACCTGGTTTGCATCGTTCACCTTGCTAAGACACCGTTTAGCTTCTGACTACCTGCAGTAGGGGTGTGCTGGAGCCAGACTGCACCAGCTTGTGAAAGCTGACTGTGCACTCATATTTCCAACTACACATTCAATGACATCACATAGGTAACTTAACATTGGCCATGGTGGAACTATTTCATACCACAGAAATCGGCAAATCAAGGCCTTTTATTTATTGGAGAGCTGGCTGTTAAGTATCTACTCATATATCACTGATCTGAGAACATGTGTATTCAGTTGAGTTTGTCAGGTCCTATTCAGATTCAGGTAGAAGGGGCTCCTGTCTCCTAACTGGGTGAGCCCAGTTATCAAGACGACCTTTAGGTATCCAGAGCTCTCGGGAAAGAGGCAACCCATTCTTGTAACTGCTCCCTTAGAACTAGAGTAGACTCTTTCCTTACTCATATCTATGGTCTGACTCATTCTTAAACATCACAAACTTCTTCATCACTGTAATTCATCTTATCTAAGATGCCATTGATTCTGAGTCACCATAATTTATGTACTATTAAGAATTTTTAAATTACCAATTAAATTGCATCAACTATAAGATGCATCCTGGTGTCAGAAATATTAAAATCTAAAAAAAATGTGTACATTAAAAATTGGTGGAAAAAATTCATTTCTATCTTGATGACTATTGTTTTCCAATATCAGAGTCTTAGTTCCACCTCTCTTTTCACTCTTTATATTCTACTCCCAGGTCTCCCACCTTAGTGGTTTTCATAAGGCATATTTATATTCACAATTATCTTTATCTACACAAACAATAAACAGAATGAATTCTGTTCAGGAAAAATTATAATCCGGAGAGCAGATGCAAAATAGTAAGAAAAGAAAATGATAAAGCATCAGAATTTGCTAAAGTAAGAGAAAGGAACATGAAGAAACAGAAAGCAGAGGTTTCTCTGAGAAGCAGATGGAGACTGTGGAAAAGAAGAGGCAAATACTCCAATAAAGATGTAAAAAAAAAAAGAGGCAAAAAAGTTACACGTAAAATGGCCTGAGCAGCATGTATTATTCCCAAGCTGGTTTTAACTTTATGGCATGAAATGGTTTATTATCAGGATGGACATTCAAATCTTCCCCAAAACTGCTCTCACTGCTTTGAGAAGACATGGATCTGGCCTAACTTGACTAATATGACATGATATGAACTTGGCCTAACTTGACTAACTAGCATGATGAAGAGAAATAAACATATTTTCTGTCTTTTCAAAAAATCACCAATTATGGGCTTCCCTGGTGGCGCAGTGGTTGAGAGTCCGCCTGCCGATGCGGGGGACGCGGGTTCGTGCCCCGGTCTGGGAGGATCCCGCGTGCCGCGGAGCGGCTGGGCCCGTGGGCCATGGCCGCTGGGCCTGCGCGTCCGGAGCCTGTGCCCCGCAATGGGAGAGGCCGCAGCAGCGAGAGGCCCGCGTACCGCAAAAAAAAAAAAAAAAAAAA
>NW_020172369.1:5932385-5936507 GCF_003031525.2 Neophocaena asiaeorientalis asiaeorientalis | reverse complement strand
CCCAAAAAAAAAAAAAAAAAAAAAAAAAAAAAAATCACCAATTAAAGTCCAGTAATACTTTTGAGGTATTTCAACTTTTATGCACACGCTTAAAGCACTTAGAAATGATTCTACTTACTCTCCATCCACTTCCGGTCTTTTACATACACAAGGAAACTTGCCACCAAAATCTATATAAAGATCATTCTCCACAATATGAAAGATTCGTCCAATGACTAGTTTATCCTTGGCAGGTCCCATCTGTGTAAGAGGAGAATGTCTCAGCATAGACGCGAAGGATTCCACATCTTTTGGAGAGCCCTAAATATGAAAAGAGATATTTATATGCATACAGTTCAATGCTAAGGTATAATATGGTAGGTATAGTAATGTCTTATAGGGGAAATTTTTAAAAGTCAATTTGCTGTATATTTACGTTTTGTAGCAATAATAAAAATACTGAAATGGAATTTTGCTTTAAAAAGCCTGGGACGCTCTTCAACTTCCTTTTCCTTCCTTTCCTTCTTGAAGAGGAGCCAGGGAAAAGCAGGCATCTGTGCTTGGTGGGGGATGGCGCAGATGTGGTGGCCCAGGGTGGAATCTGGAATGTGAGCGGGATAAGGAGCCCCCTTAGACAAAGCTTCAGGCCTGGGGCAAGGAGGGGGTAGGGAGGCGAGTGTGCGAGGAGGGCATGCAAGAAGGCAATTGGCTTCATTCCTAGTACTGACCATCTGCAAAAAGCAAAATGCCTTCGAATACTGGTTTAATGAAAGTGACTATGCTTTAATACAAATTTAAGTGAGCATTAAGATAAAAATGATTAAGGGTCCTTTAATTAGCAGTCTGAAGACGAGCTCTTGTTATGTAATATTTTCAAATGACTTGACTTTATCATTTTAATGTTGTATTTTAACATTATAATTTTCTTCTTTTTCCTAAAGTAAAATTTTAAAGCAAAGACAGCTTTAATTGTTTTGTGCTACTCACTTTCTAGGAGTCATCTGACGTACTGAATTTACTTGAGGTAGGGCTGAACATATAATGCAAGCCGATTACTTTTTTTTTTAACTTACCAAAATTTTTTCCAAACACATGCTTTTTCAGAAATCCACGAACACAGATTTGTGTCTTCTACTCATCTTTAATTTGTGTGTGGTGTGGTGTGTGCGCACTTCAGTTCAAACTAAGGGAAGCCGAGTTTCTGTTTGTGAGAGCTCATCACAGAAGAATATTAACAATCTGATCTGCCTATGTATATCCTGTATCTGGAATGAATTTTACATTTGTTATTTAAGGGAGAATTACTAAGAGTTTGATAATACACTTACTTTAAAAACTACAAAACCATACTTATGACAATGTTAATGCATGGGATACTCCAAGGATTAGAAAATAATCAAATGCCCAGCCAGGAGCTTACTAAGCAGAAGAATACATGCCAAACTAAAAACATAGCCACTACTCAGCTCTAGCTGCAGTTGCAGTTCAAGTCCAGTGTTGCCACATCTTTTGATCTTCCAAGAAAAGCCAGAAATCCATATATTAATGTAAAATTTCCAATTTTAAGTGTTTATACATGGAAAAAAAGTCTTTCACTTTATAAATCAGAGCACATTTTGACCTATGAACCAAAAGTTTATGACCTCTGCTTCAAGAAAAAGAAAGTCAAATCATCTGACAGATACCAAGTCCCTTAGATGCTGGAGGGAGGATATGGTGATAGATTTGTTTCAGTGGGTTGAAACCCAATGGTAGGAATCCTTAGCACATTAGGGTTGATCTAAACGAAAGACAAGTCAGTAGACCTAGATGCCAAATAAAGCTGAAAAGGTAGCCAGGAATATTACACTTTGAGCCATAATACTAGTTTTATGATTCTACACAGTATAATATTTAATTCCTTAAACAAGCACCTTGAAAATAGTTCTTTTGCAGACAGCCAAGCGTGAAACACATCTTATAGGCTCAACACAGAAACAGCTATGAATTGTCCTCTTGATGCAAAGAGAGTAATACGAAGTACGCTGTCAGACACAAGTGCAGCTACTATAACCCTCTGCTGGGAACCACTATACCATCCAGAGCAGCTGGGAAGAGCACCGTTCCAGGCAAGACCAGACAGGTTATCAGCTTGGGGGTCTCATTCTGCTTACAACCTGGGAAGGTCCTTCTCATTTTTCCCTATAACCTGCTTTCCCATTACTCTGCTTCTGTGGTTGATATCTATTCTTCTTCTTCTTCATTTGTTTTTTTTTGGGGGGGACGGGGGGCAGGTAGACTTTCAATTAAAGCCATGGTGTCATTAAAACAGCAGATGAGAGGAAGATACAATAGTAGATCTAATACTTGAATACTTACTGAAGATAATTCAGCCATCACTAGGGCCTCCTCCTAAAACAACAATCTCCTTTACAACTGTGAAGGGCTGAGATTAGTATGATAGTAAATGGTATTTCCCTCTAGGTTTTAGAAAATAGAGTGTTCTTGACTATTTAATATGATCTCTTGAGATTTTTAGTAAATGTGTTGTGAAATATTTACATTATAAACTTTATAAAATTATGAATAATTATTTTAAAGGAGATTTTAAAATCAAGTAAAACAGAATGCTATTGCTTTTTGTTCCATTATTTTTGCCTTCACTTTGTTATATTTTACAATGGAAGTCAATGTGTTTTCAGTGAGTGAAATGATTTTACCACAAGTATAAGACACCTTGATCAATACCTGAATTTGCTTTTAAATTGTATGCTTGCTATACTTTTTGGAAACTATAACAAATAATTAGACAAAGCCCTCCTTCAAAAAACATGGTCTAGAATCATCTCTGAATTCCTCATTTACTTGTCAAATGGCTTCTAAAACTAATAAATGTAGCACAATCCATGATGACAACCAACACTGTAGGCTCCTCTCATGCTGTTGCAGACTGCGAAGACTCCAGGCACACTGTCACCTTCTGGGTGTATCATAGATCTCAGTGTCTAATCCTGCTTATGGAAAATGTTGCTACAAAGTTCATTCCTAAAGTTGTCATAGGTAAAGCAGGTGCCTTAGGGTGGACTGCTTCCTTTAAGAATTGGTCATAAATCTCAGATTTCCAAAGTATTCCTGTTACTCTGCAGTATTGTTTTTTCACTTTGAAGCCTGAAAGTTGAATAGCACTGCCCAGATAGAACAGGGGAAGGTAAATGAATTACAGATATAGGGAATAGTTCCACTTTCATTCATTCGTTCATCAAATATGTGTTGAATACCGAGTGCCTGTCATGTACCCCAGACTCCGTTCTAGCCTTGATATGAAAATATATGAAACAGTTAAACGAACGTGAGAAGACATTAGGGTCCAAAAATTGCTGAAAACAATTGCTATCCTCATTCAGGTTGTAAAGAGTCCTATACCAAAGGCTAAGTGGGTTAGACATTATCCTATAAGCAGTGGGAAATCAAAAGAAGTTTCTCATTAATGGGGTGACAGTACTTGTTCTTTGTTTAAAAAAAAAACTTTGGCAGCAGTATGCAAAATGGACCAGAGAAAGGGGGAGGGGGAAATGGAAAGGGGGCAAACTGTTGAGAAGCTCCTCCACTAACTAGGGCAGAGATGATAAAGGGCCTACACTGAAGCAGTGGCCATAGGGAAGAAGGGATACAGAGCTATTTACCAAACAGTACAGCAAAGACTTGATACCCAATTGGCTGTAGAAAGCAAGGGAAAAGGGGAGCCACTGACCAGGTGGGAGAGCAGTGCAGCAGAAGTAAGAGAGTAAGTTAGTTTCACACTTATTAGGTTTCTGATACCCATAAAATTTTAGGGAACACTGTCTATCTGGTAGGTAGTTAAAAATAATAGTGCCCTTTTTTTTTTTTTTTGCCACACCACACGATTTGTGGGATCTCAGTTCCCCAACCAGGTATTGAACCCAGGCCACGGCAGTGAAAGCACCAAATCCTAACCACTAGACCACCAGGGAACTCCCATGGTGCACATATTCGTATACGTACTTACATAAATTTACAAATACGTTTACAGTAATATTATATAGATACAAATTCCTCAAAAGAAATATATCAAATGCTAACTGTAAAAATTTACATATAGAACTTTTTTCTTTATATTATTATTATTATTTTTTTTTTTTTTTT